>NC_084970.1:10736369-10916270 GCF_963691925.1 Scomber scombrus
GTTCTTACAATGGTGGAGGTTAGTGGGGCCAGCCAAGATGGAGAAACCATTCTCCCCTGCCTAACAATGGCCACATGTATCAGAATTGAATGTGGCTTTTGATACCCATTCTGATTTAAAAATCATTGCTATAGGCATATCCAGTGGGACACCTTCAGTCTAGCCTATATGTCACTCTGATTTGTATCTCAGTGCTTACATTAACAAGGTGGCCAACACCAATGCGCCATTACCTGGGTTTATGAACAGTATATCACACACCTGTACTCAGCCCAGACATGGCTTTACTGTGGTGTCTGTGTTTCTTTGGCAGACGCGTCCCCAGCCAGACCCCGGTCTGACGAACATTTGGCCGGTCAGGCTAGACGTCTAGGGGAGTGTGTGGTGGCCTGGACAGGCCAGAGACAGGAAAGAGGACTTCTAAATCAGCCAGCAATCCAAAGGCCTTCCATAAATCTTCCAAATGGGCTCGGGTGGGGGACGTAAAGCACACCTGCAAGACTTATGTAAGTCTTATTAAACCATAAATTGCTAACACCAGCCCCTCACTGGAGCAGCTCTTGGCTGGAATAAATCTCAGAGAGTGCCCAGTAAGGAGAAAGAGAGAGTGAGAAGGAGAGATAAAGCATTTGAGAGAGAGAAAGATATAGTGGAGGTTAGAGGTAGTGAGAGTGAGGTTGAGGATACTAAAGGTCTGACAGCAAAGTATTGCTGTTTGATGATAGGGCAGACAATACTGGGCTTTGATTGGAGTTTACACCTACCACTATAGCTGCCTTAGGGTGGGGGTGTTTGAGGAACACCTCCAAGAATGTCATGCTCACTAGACTGTTAATGTATCGAATACTTTTTTTATGGTATCATCCTCAGTCTGGCCAACATAACTATCAAACCACTGACAGATCATCTTCCCCACACCTCCAGACCCCTGCATGCAGTAACTCAGCAGCCACAGAGACAGAGACCAGTTTGAGCAACATAGGGAATATTTGTAGGAAATCAGAGTTCCTGAGCTCCTGAGCTCCCGAGCCCCGGTGAGTTCCCAACACACCCACGCTCTCCTCCCTGCCTGGTTGTGGGTCCTTGAATTAAACATCAAAGCACACAGGAGCGTAGGGCCCAACTGCCATAAATAACAGTGCGCTTGGGGAGGGGAGGGGAGGATGTTCAGATGGGAAGAGAGCAGGTCACCCGATCGCTCATACACGTACTGTCAAAGCAAATTCATTTGTTCACAAAATGGGTGATGTTGTGTGAGGTTATTGATTTCCGCATGCCATCTGTCTTCTCCGAGGCTTTGGCAAGCAGGCTCTGGCACTACCAGCTTCAGGTTCCCCCATATTATTCTCCACGGCTCAGGTGGACAGAAGGGAGACATGCAGCAGGTATTGGATGCAAACGTGTGATGGCTTATGTGACACCAACTCAGACACAATCATTTCTGGCATGAGAGCAAAACTCTCTGTTGATTATTATTGTGGGAGTTTGTGGGTTTTATTATGTCAATATTTTTTATTATGTCAGGATGACCTAGAAAAGACCATTGCTTAATTTGTCAAATATGAATGTAGATGTTTCTTGCATTCCTGGCTTAAGAAGACGATCTAACAACCAGCATTTCAAAAAATAAAGCAAAATTCTTAATTTGTCCATAAACAGCACAATCTAATTAAAATACATGATTTTGATTGAAAATCCATGCAGAAGGTGGTGATTAACATCTCATTTGTCACAGACACCTGCATACACAAGTTCAGGCCCACCCTCGGTCTCCTCCTCTCACTAACTAGTCTAGAAGTCACAGTGTACCTCCATGTTGAGCTATGGAGTGTGGAGGGCAGGCCTTCAAACATGGGGCCCAGCTGCTGCTGTGTATTTTTGTCAGCCAACACACACACACATTGGCATCCCTTGGTGTTTGCTCTTGTGGAGGGCACATGTTACTGGGTAAATTATCACAGCAACGGTAAACAGTGTTTTTATGAGGGAATGTAGCTTAGTTGTTATATTTGAAGTCTGTGCTTTGTATACTGCTGTGCTATTAGGACAGATTGAGGATGTTTGCGCCTGGCGTCTGCACTCCGCCCATGTGGGGTACACACACACGCACGCACACACACACATATGCACTCAGAGTGACAGGCTCAGTTGTAGTTTTGAGTTTTAAATGGCTCTTTTGTTGTTTTCATCATAAGAAAAAGAAAGAAAAAACATCACAGCCTAAGAAGTGTGTGTCAGTGTCACACTCATGTCAGTCTCAGGGTAAATGCAGATGAACGGCAACAGCAGGGGAGGAAAGACTGAGCGAAGTGCAGAAAAAGAACGTCAAGCACTGTGAAAAATATACATTGTGTTCTTCAATAAAACTGCAGCCAGTGCAGAGACAATCTTTTAATGCATAATGATTGGGTATGCAGACATGAGCAGTCTGGTAATTACTCTACATTTTCAGCAACAGAGTCATGATACAGCTGTAATGTAGTGCTTGAAAACACCATCAGAAGGTTGATAACAAGGTAATCAGATAATGATAGAGTCAAACAGATGGATGGCTAAAAGATAGAGGACTAGTGCTTTAAGGTCTTCCCTTTTCAATTAAACTCATTTGAACCATGGATAAGGGTCTCATTAATTCTGCTGACACTTAGGTCTCTCTTAAAGGCCATTTAGATGCCTTTGTAACACCTGTGGTAATAAGTTTGTGATTAAAAACACAAACCTGCTATCTTTCTAAGTGTTCTATTTTTGATATATATATTTAATGTGCACACTATCGCAAAAAAATCATACAACATGAAATTCAGACAAAAATATCTCTTTCGAAATGATGACTTTGAATACAAGTGGGGCACATTGTATTTTTTGTTGCCATAATACTTACTGTTAACAGTTACTTTCACAGAGGGACGCTGATTTAGAAATACCAATAACAATAAAAGAATGTCATGCTATTAAAATATAATTACTTAAAGACTATTTTGTATGGGAACTGTAGCTGTTGTTTGTATTAGCCTATCTGCAGTTAAATGGCTGGTGTATTGATTGGCCTTACTACTGGCATCTTACCGTTTTAGATTTGTCCATTCTAAACTAATAGAGTGCTCCATCTCCTCAATGAATGGAGGAAATGGAGGAAAGAAGGGAATAATGGTGATGACGTTCTTCCCACTTTTTTTTGAGCCCCAATTACCCACTAATGCCTGATAAAACCAGAAAAATGGACAGTCGTTATGTCTGGAGCCTTTTGCAGTGGCAATATCATTCTTTCCCAGCCTCCCATTCTTTGGATGGGAATAATCATGTTTTGTCCCAAACACCTGCGCTTCAGTTGCCCTGACCTGCCGCCCAAATGAGTGCAATTAATGACAATTACCCTCCAGGTGTCACAACATAGACATGTACTGATAGGGACCTATCTGGAGGGAGCACGCGCTTGTCCTCCAAGTAAATATGTAATGATAACAGCTGTAACACAGTGGGGTGGAGGGGGGCACAATTGCTACCAGTGCAATCTATTTGAGTTTGCCTCAGCTCAGCACCACATTAACCAGTCCAGACAAACCAGAATGAATAGACTAGGTTTTCCCCCGTGGGACAGAGGGTAGTTGACTGGAGGTGTTCGGATTCCTCATCAGATGGAGATCAACGTGAATGTGGTCTAAAAATTGTTTCTGCATCAGGGCTTAGATGTGATTTGTGCGCTGGTGATCAAACATAGTTATTTAGGGATGGCGCATTCCACCCTAAATGATATTTCCAGTTTATTACAAGTTGTGTCTTATTTTCATAGAATTGGCCATCATTCTGGTTCGTGACAACAACCAAAAGGAAAGATGGCCAAATTAATTGCTGAGATCTGGGAATGTGGCAAAAAATAGTCAGATGGGGAAAGAGAGATGAGCCATCAGACCATAATTGTAGTATAAAACAAACCCTCAGTTTTGGAATCAAAAACAAAGGCAAATGTTTTACATATCTATTACAAATTATAGACATATTGCTCAACTCAACTTTCACTTTTCCTACTTGATGTGTTTGCATGCACACAAAGCTTTCCTGTGCAATGACGGATTATTACCAACATTTCAGGTGTGCTGAATTTTAGTTTTACTTTCATTTTAAGCATTTTTTAAACTCTGTCTACTGTGTTGTTTCTTTCCCCTTGGACTTTGTTGTAGCAATGTTGCCATTTTCCCCAGATCTCAGCAATTGTTGGTGAGTTCAGTGACTGTTAGAATATGGCAAAAATGAACAAACTGAGGCCATAGTTTATTTAAACCCTGTAGCAAGTTTTATTCACCAACAATTAATTATTATTAATAGAAGAAAAACACTAAAGGTGTTCAAACATTAACACCTGTGTGTAGGAACGTAGAAACATTAATGTTTCAATCATTGAGTGCTTTGAATCAAACTTTGGCCTGATAATGTGTGTGTTCTGTAAATGGTAGCCACAGTATAAGCTTTTAGCCCATTTGCCTATGTAAAGGGAGATTTCTCAGGTGCAGAAGTCAACTTTAACCCTCCTCCTCCTGTGGGCTCACCGTCCTTTCCCTCTGAACCAGCATTAGCATAAAGGCATTAAAATGTGAATAGGAATTAATTTGGACTTTCCCCTCCATAGGAATTAATGGAAGTTTGTTCTGCCCATACCCCTCAGACGGCTTGCGCTCCTCCACAGTCCATAAATATTAATATTAATACAGCATCGCATTTAAAGGTAGCGCTTGGCTGAAGCCGTATACAGAATATTATTAGAGATCACGATACGTTTCTCATGAGAAGTACAGCTGAGTGAATGCATTACCTTGCCGTTGTGATCTGTAAAATCCAATCTTCATACAGCACAAAAAGTTATTTTCAGAGAGACGGAAGATTAGCAGGGCCGAATGGCTGCTGTCTAAAGCCATTAGGCAGGTGGGGATTTTTTTTTTCTATGCTGAGTTGAGAGAGAAGGGCCCACATCTTCTGCTCTATCATGATACTGATTCACAGTCACACCACTGTGGCGCTATTATCATGCCCGAGCAGATCATCTCGGCAGATAACTATTATCACCGTCTCACTGCATCGCTCCAGTCCACTCACCCACATAATACAGACCACAGAAGTTTTTGACACTCTTCCAAATCACTGTATTCACCTTCTTTCTCTTCTTGCATGGTCTTTGTCACTTTCCTGTGAGCGCTGTGTGTGGTTGTATCACACGTCTTCAGTAGCACTGAGGCTACTGCAAAGCTGGGCCTCCCACACCTGGGCTTGTACAATGTGCTTATGAATCACTGGTATGGGCAATTAATACACATCCAGGTGAAGCTGTTGTAATGTAAACATGGACATTTGGTCAAGGTGTCGTATAATCCCATGAGGGGTGGGTCATGAGATGGCAGGACACTTTAATAAAAAAAATCATGTATTCATTCATATATATTTCTTTCTCTGCCTGACTGATCAACAAGTCGTCCAGATTAAATGACATGGTCCATGCACTCCAGAATTGTTTTTTCTTCTTCTGTTGATAGCAAGGCATAATTTGTCTGTCTTCAAAATTGTTACAAATCACTGTTGAAAAATAAATCAGTTTTATGTTGTGACAACACAACATAAAACATAAGCACTTTGTTAAGGTTAAATGAGTACTTTGTTAAGGTTAGGGAAACATTGTGATTGGGTTAAAATGACAACTTTGTTAAAATGAGAAAATCAGCATCATCATTGTTTCAATAAAAAGATTTTGTGTCATTCTGTGGGGGTTTTCATTTGGGAAGGACAGTCTCAACTGATAGTGGCATCAGTTTGAATACATCAGAATACACTACTGTTATTGTTTTGGTCTAAACTCTGTTGAGTTGTCTGAAGCAAACAAAGGGGGCTGTGTCAATATATTCAGCAGTTCTTCTACCTCTCCTGTCATCCTGCTTGAGGAGTGCTGATCCTGACCTGTTTCAGTGGGCAAGGTGAGACACGTTAGTGCTGAACCAAAAGAGGGAGGGAGGATAGAGCTGGCTTCAAAGTCCCACTGTGTGGGTGAAAGCTGCATGCTGCCACCCCAGCAAGCTCAGTCAACAGTACCCGCCTTTAATCTTTGCTCCGTAATCTTTACTCTTCTCACATTTAGTCAATACACTCTCACTTTGTTCTGGGAGGAAGTAGGGTGTGAGGCTGAGAATGTATGATGTAAAAGAAAAGCACAACACAATACACAAATCAATTACCAGGGGCAAAGTGGGTATGGCCAGCTTGACGTAAGGTCAATAGCATTCACATGCTGAATGATAATAGGCCCAAGCATGTTTCTTTTAAATGCTAAGTGTTGTGACATGGTGATAATTCTGTTGACAAGAGCACAATGTGAGTACTTACAAGACTACACTGACAGAACCATGAGGATACTGTATTACCAGCTGAATACAATATTTAGAGGAACTTGAGTTCTGTATCAACATAAAATAAATCCACATGAATTATTCCTTCATATTGCTGTCTGCTGCAATTAACAATTTTAGTCCTTCATATAGTATACATTAATAATGCAAACAAAGCAAAAATAGATTTTTAACAAAACACCAGTGAACTGCCTTAATCCCTACTATCAGCCTGTGTTGTGGAGGCGTGCATGTTGTGGTAAGCTCTCTGAGTTGGGGTTATATTTGTGCATCAGGTCATTCCTGTAGCAGGCTGGTCCGGGTCGGCCCACTCCCCTCTGAGAGCCCTCTCATCAAGCCAGCCTCTCCTCCGTCGCCCTCTTCCCCACAATCCCCATAAACTCTCATAATTGCCACATTAAACTTGAGTTTATTATTTTTCTCCAGGTGCAGGTGTGCAGATGATATGAGCCCCAGGTTGCATTTACATACAAATTGAAGGTTTTTATTAATCAGGCAGGCAGCAGGAATCAAACGGCAACACTCCATCAGCCCTTTAAATACATTTGGTGACATTTTTACCCGGCATTAGCATGATAGGGCAAGCAGAGTATAATGTACCAATGATTGCTTTTCCATTGAAAGCACAAACGGTTTCATTTTTCCTGTCATCTCAAATAAGTGTTAAAGAGGGTTTGGAGGCTATTGTGCGAGTGCCGTATGCTGGGGACTTGGGACCACTGATGGCCATATTAAATAACCATTAGTGCCTGAGCTTAGATCATTGTGGCATCCGCCTCCTCTGAATTTATCCTGTGATTTCAAATGAAGGCAAGCTGTGCCAGCTTTCATAAAGTGCTCCAGCCCTCTCCATTTTTCCTCAAACTAAATGCATTACAACGGTAATTTTGTGACTGTTAAGATAACTAGCGTTAACAAGCACTTAATTAAAATGTACAATAAATAGCCGTCTGCAGCCTTATCTCCCCTCCAGAGCGACGCTGGTAGGAGGCTCCAATGCTCAGGCCGGCTGTTCCCCAGCTCGTTTGCAGATTAATTGCTTTTCTGTCTGGCGAAGCCTGCCTCTTCTGCAGCCAGATCGTAAATAGCCAGATAGGGAGTTTATCAATCAGGGCTCTCTACTTCACTGATCTCCCCCACACAGCCCTGTCTGTCTGACTGTCTGTCTGTATGTACATCTCCTGCTATCAAACAGGCTCTCCATAAATAAACTTCCATAAGCTTTCAGTAACACTAAACCTACAATTATTGGATGGCTTTTATTGCAGTTCTTTTTGTATGTGTAACATTTTCTTTTGTATGTCACTTTTTTCTTTTCATGGATATACCCTAGTGATTCAATATGTTCATTTATCTGTCCATGTTTAACCTTCTTTACAGCACCTGTATCTGTGTAAGAAATATAACAAATGTAACATTGTTGATACAAGACTTGTGTTTTTGTAACCCTGGGTGACACCATATTGATGTCTGTCTGTCTACAAGTGTAAACTTCTTTACGGCAGTGCATTTTGTGCCTGTTTATGTGTATACTGGGTGTGTACAAATGGGCCTAGTGTGTATCGCAGGGGTTAATCAAACAAGAGCCACACATAAAAGCAACCAGAGGTTGTGTGAGACAGGACAGAAGCGAAGAGAGAGTATTTACAGTAATAAAACTTAACAGCAGTCAGTCCTTTGGGATCGCATTACTCCTCAGACATGTGGCTACAGCTCTCTTCTCAGAGCTTTATGGACTCTGGCCCTAGGTAAGCAACCTGCACACCCCCTTGTTTTTCAAAGGAAAGAAAACACGTAAAAGCAAACTTGCCTTCTCATAGCCTGCTGCCCGCCGCCGCCGCCCTCCATTCACACACTGAAGCTCCCACTACTCTGCTGGTGTCCCACCCTTAACCTCTGGATGATAAATCTGCCTACAGAAGCTGTGAGGGGGAAGACCCCCATGCTGGAGGACCCCCATGTGTCCTCCATGACACATCCTGTTTGTGTAGTCAGGGCTTCAACTAGTGATCTTTACACTCATAATTCAAAGAACAACAACACGCTTCCTTACTATTTTTATATGCGTACATTTTAGTATTGTGAAGGGTGGTTGTGACCACACAGCCACCCATTTTATCACAAGTGTGAAAGTCTGCTCATCTATTCATTAAACTAAACAGAATTTTTAAAATTTGCTAAACAGTACAAGTATTTTATATTAAGTCATTACATAAAGATACTTTCAGTAATGCAACTAACTGCAAAGCTTTCATTGCCATATTTTTCTGCTGTTGTCTGTTTGGAGAGTTGGATTTTGCATTTGCCCTGACATCACTCCGCTGTAAATTAGGAACATTATGTGAAAGTGTACTTTTGCTATGCAACTCAGATCTGTTGAATAAACACTGATTTGCCAAGCAGGTTTAAACAAACATGTCCATGTGCTTGTCATATAGATTTCCCACAACAGGAAGGGTAATTGTTGTGTTTCCACAGTTTCTCCTCAATCTTGACTGACTGTAGGAAATTGGAAATGATGATTGTGTTGTGCAGAAACTCTGTTATGACAATATAACACACTGACAGGGGCCTGTGGGGGCTTTCAGGGCTCTCTGTTCATATTTTACTGTGTAAAGAGACTGTCAAATTGTCACTTATGCTAACAGTTGAATTAGTATCCATGCAAAACAATGTTCCTCCTGTATCCTTATGGTACTCTGTCAAGGGACAGTGGACATTCATGGTGGGCTGAAGGCCTGTGGGACTGTCTGGCAGGCAGATTAGGGGAACAGTCATTTGACAGCGATGCTACAGTTATCAGACCCACTTTAGCCAAAGTGATTTATAATGTGAAAACATGATAAATGTAGTTCTAAGCAACCTAGGTAGTGGGTGGGAGCTGTTAAAAGGAGGAGGCGGGGTGTGGGGGTGGTTGGGGTTAGACAGTATGAATCTTTCAGTTTGAGCTTCTGGGATGGAAGCATCCCAACAGGACAAAAAAAACAGAAGGACGACACAGAAGCTGTGATCAGAGAGAGCAGGGCATCCTGCGCCCTCAACCTTGCCTGTCATAAATCAGCTAGTACAGACCTCTCTGCCCTCTGGCCCATGCTCCTGTCTGTCTTAACCTCTCTCTCTCTCTCTCTCTCTCTCTCTCTCTTACACAAAAAGTCGCAAGTTCTGACCTTATATCTCAAAGTTTGTAATGTGTTTTCTGGTATTTGTGTCCATTGTTACGCTGCGAAAAACAATCTAAACAAGATTTCTTGAGCTGATTTAAGCTTTATCAGCATAAAAGAGAAGTGCTCTTCATCTGGAAATAGGTTATCATCTTAAAGGGTTACTCCACTATTTTTTCAACCTGAACCCTATTTCGCATCTTTAGGAGTCTAAGTTACTGATGGGGACAACAATTTCTGGGATTGGTCCACTATTAAGCCTGCAAAACGGGCTGAAATGTACTCTTCAGGGACAATTATACCATCAAAGTACGTCCACTAAAATGATTTTACCACTAACAGAGTCAGATTGTTAGTTGAGTCTGACATTGAAAGTAAACACAGGAACTAGCCACCTGTTGCAGCATTATTGCTAATTGCATAGGGATCTATATCTGGGGCAGCTTGCCGGCTAACAGAACCACCCACATATTTATCCGTGCACACTGGTTTGTTTATGAGTGAGACTGACTTTCACTGTGGTTAGACTGGATGGAAATTTAAAAAACTAAGTGCAATGATGGATTATCCCATGGACTATTATGAGTAAGATCGTGAGTCATTTCACTTTGTCTGGCCGACTGTATTTATTTGAGCCGAAGTACACAGAGAGAAGATAAAACAAATGAAAGAGGGAAAAAAAAGAATGAAGGCAGAAAGGCAACAGGACCATCAAGAAAGTCAATGTACGGAGACAGTTACCTCAGAGAAACTGTTGGTGTTCCTGCAGTCACTGCTCTCCTGAAGAGTGACGGCGAAAACTTTTTCTGCAGGGTTGGACCTGTCGCTGAGAGACTCGGAAAATTTAGAAGTGTCCATGTGAAGTGTGCATTTACAGCATCGATCAACATTGTTATCCTGGAGACTGTTTCAACTCCACAGAATCAACAGTGAGAAAAGAGTGAGGCTGACTGGACCAAACATTCACTTCTCTAGCATGAACAGACTTTGAGCTATACACAGCCTCAGATGTAAACAAACCGACATGCAAACTGCCTTGGATGTACTTCACTATGCAGTTAGCTATAATGCTACTAGAGGCAGCTAGTTCCTGTGTTTACTTTTATTGTCAGACACTTATAATAACAATCTGAGTCTGTCAGTGGGAAAAACAAGCACTTTTAGTGGACGTACTTTGATGGGCGCAATTGCCCCCAAGGATTAAATTGCAGCCCATTTCGTGACTGCCGACTGAAGCGATGTCACTCAATACTAGACCAATTCCAAAAAAATGTTGGGAAATTAAGTTGAAGGTTGAAAAATACTAGAAAAACCCTTAAAGTATTCATCTCAGAACAGTTAGAATAGTGGACGTGCTGGCTTGTTTGGTCTTTTCCATCCCTGATTATTGTGACCCTATGTTGTGACAGCCACAGCAGATACAATCAATACATATATCAACAGTGGCCTAAATGGGTCAACAGAGGAAGATAACACATCTTTCAGGGAGGTGCAGTAGCCACAGGAGAGTTTATGGAATACAAAGGGCTATTGTAATTGATTTTGCTCAAGTTTTTCTTGTTATTGTTTAGACCTTGGAGAGGAAATTAAGTTATGAATGGAAGTTGCATTTCTATACACGCTGACAACTGCACACAGACTCATACATCCAAATCTTCCTCACCTCACAGTAAGTCACCTGTCACACTGCAGGTGCTGTCTATGCATGATTGGTGTGGTCAGGCTCCTGTATAAATCCCCATGGTCTCCAGCGACAGTAATTCAACACAGCCAAGATTTTCCATAAATAATTTGCTGCTCATTGATTTCCAATGCGGGAGGAGAAATATGCCAGATCCACCTCAAGGGGCTGTGGATGTATCTGGTACTCACTTTTGTGGTCAAAGTTGTGACAGCTAAAGCCCATATGTTGTGATCATAAGATCCAAATTTATTGGTGTTTGGAGGCTCACTTGTCAGGAGTGGGGACATCAAACACAGTTTGGTGTGCAGTGGGTCCACTATTCGTATTTGTTGGGGTGATATTTTTGGTATTTGGGGATTAAATTTGGGGACTCTTGCAGGAAAAAACAGCACAGTGATTTTAAAACATGCACTGTAAAGTTGCTCTTGTTACCGTTGGAGTTTAGAAATGATAATGTGATATCTAGACTGACTTCCACCCAGTTGAATCCAGGATATTCAGACATTTCCTGGACACTTCACTTTTCAATGATACTGGTTTCATTATCCTGGTCTCCTGAAGAAGGCATTGATCTTCATCTGTTAAAATACAATCATTTGAGTTATGAGTGTGTGACTTTTCCATTTTATTTGATATCTGCCTGCAAGCTATAGGTGTGTTGTCCCTTATGATTATTATTATTATTATTATTATTGTTGTCTTATTTTTCTTATTTCATTATCAACATATAAACGCAGCTGGAGCACACAGAGCATGCTTGACACCACTGTTTACAGGACGTTATAGTTTATAGTGTGGATGTTCACATTGTCGTTATAGTTCGTGCTGTTTTACACTCTTTACATATTGCAGAGGTTTTGTCTTGTGTTTCATTCTTCTTGTAAAATCCAAAGCTCTTCCAAACTCTGGATTTCAGACTTCAAGCTGCATTGTAAAATGTGCTGATGTTGTTAGCAGAGCGCTATCTTAATGTTACTATGACGAGACTCACAGGAGTTTTATGGGAGAGCAAGGGTGAGAAGGAGAGAGAGAGATAGCTGCAGACACGGAGCAGACGGAGCTTTCAGCGGCAGCATTAAACCAATTCATAACTTTGTAATCGGGCCATCGGCCAGTTCATGAGATATTTAGACCGATCCAGAGGTTGGCGTACCGATGCACTCACATCTTTTAAATCAAAATTTCTGATTCAAAACTTTTTTACATATGTATTTTTACATACATATATATTTTTTACATCCCTAGGTAATAGGGATATCAACGGTTCACCTCAAAGAATATTTTATAGATTAATTTCAGTATTAAGTTCTGTAGCCTACTGAACTTATTACTTCACATTAGATCAATCGGTGCCAAATTTCAGAACCAATATTATTAATGGAAACTGGCAACTCTATGTACTGTAGTACTGTGCTTGTGTTTGATGTGTGAACAGTTCTGTGGTTATTACATGTTTTTCTGAAAAATATTCTTCATTCACACTCTTAAATTGTAGCCCACTCAGATTCAAGCCTGACTGGATCAGCACTGGAACCAGTGGACCTTGATGACTCGAAAGACCTTTACACACAGACGGGGGTTTTAAGTCTGCCACTAGGTGATTTGGTGTGGTCATTCTGTTGCAGTGTCACCTTCTGACTGATCAAGTTGTTGATTGGGTTGTTTGCTGGCACCTCAGAGAGGGACGGCAGGAATTGATGAGGTTTAATTGGTCTGTCTCTTGTCAGCTCTCATTAGTTCCTCATTTAACACTATCTGATGGTGTGAGTCTATTGCACCTACAGGGGCATGAGTATGTGTGTGAGTGTGTATGTGAGGGGGAGAGCGAGAGCTGCAGAGAGACAATAGATATACAGTATATGTGGGTGTGTGTGAAACAGGTGATGTATGTGTGCCTGTGAGAGATAGAGCGGGTGTGTATGGATTGTGTTATTGAATCCATGTGTTATCTAGGCTCAACTTGGGGTGCGGTGGTGATTCCTTTGTGATAATGGGGAGAAATCCCACCAGAACAAAGCACACTAATTTTACCCTTTTTCCCACTAAGGACCAAGGTTCAACCTATATTTCCCAAAACACTCCTGGCTTTTGTGTGTATGCAACTTTTGTATATAACAATGTGTTCCATATACATCTATATGTCTTTATAGTGTGCTATATAATATTTCAGACACCCTACTGTTAGATTCATCTTTAATAAGTGGTATTGAAAATATGAATTCACTATAAAGAAATGTAACAAAACTATGAAAGTCTTTGTAAAAAGTGTTAAAGGTGGTTAAGGTTAAAGTAAATTTCATATGAGAACAATATTTTCTTCTGTAAGAAATAAATATTTTAACTCCCAACTGTTCGAGAGAGTTAAAAATCACCTTTCAGGAAAAATCAACGCCCAGTCTTATTTTACCTGTGGGCGGGCTAAAGTCTAGTATGTTCTTAAAAGAGTTTATTCCTATGACCAGAGTTTCTTGTGTGTTGAGAGTTGATGAGTGCTTGAAATATCGTGTTCAGTCTCGTCTTGTCAGAGACTGTAGTTGTCTGAGTATATTATTCATTTACTGCAATTTTCTTTGCAGAGACCAGACTATATATATAATTATAACAATTCATGATTATCATCATTTCCCTTTTTATCTCACATTGCTGGTATATGGCAAAGATACTGTCACAACTGCTTGGTAACTATGATGTCATATTGTTAGCACAAATTAGCATGTGTGGATACCCATACCTCCCATCGTGCCTTGCCCTGTGAGTGACAGCTGTTAAGACGACTTTGACATAGTAGTGAGAATTGGTGTGGACGTGGCGGCGAGCTGTGGAATTCACCGCTGCTGCTTGCTGATAGCTCTCCGAGGGCTTGGGTGTCACTCCAGTGACGGCCTAAGAGCCATTAATTTTAGCCTCTGGAGTGGCTGTCGTAACGAGATCCCACCCCCCCTTTCCTAACAGCAAGGCTCCTAAATATACATTTATTTTCAGAGGGAGTTCCCCTCGTCAGGATATGATGGATGTCGACTAATCGGATGGCGTGCAAGTGTATGTCCACTGTCAGGCCCCTCTACATTGGTTGAGTGGCTGCAAGGGCGCTTTGTTGGGGTCTTGTCTTAGGTAAGGATCTTAGAGATATGATACGCTGTGCTGTTGCTGCCTGAGTGGGTCTATCTTAAGACTCCACATGGAGGTCTGGCATTCAACTAAGTCTCCATGGGTTTGAGGGCACGCAGTGGGAGGGCTGCCTGTGGCTTATAGTTACTCCAAGAAACACTCACCATGTGCCCCTCATCTATTCTTGCCTCTGGATGGAGCAGACCCACGCACGTATCTAGATAAGCAGTTCTCTTGCTTGGCTTTGATATTGTTGTAAAAAAAATGATCTTTGTCATACTTAGCTTGGATGTTGACTGGCAATAGCAATCAATATATTGTCCACAGATTTAAATATCTATACATCTGAAAGATACAGTGTCTGTTACTGGGACAGCTCAGGTGTATCAGCTTGTGGATGTGTGCTTAATTAAAATAAATAAAGTTTTATGCTTGCTGTGTTTGCAGCTGTCTATATGTATAAGCGAGAGGTACAGTATGGAGGCACTTGCATCATCCTGCTTTCCGGTGCTTGCTTCTGTAAAACAAAGATCCCCTGCGACTGGGTGCTGGGTGCTGGTTGCTGGGTGGATGGGTGGGGTGGGGGGGGGGGGGGGGGGGGGGGATAAGCAGGGCTGCTGCTCACAGGCTCTGTGGGGGTAGATCCTGGCAGCTCCTGGGGCACGGCAGATGGTTGAGGGGCAGGATGGGGCTTCCTGGCTTGGCTGTCTTTGACCTGTGTGGAGGAGACGAAAAAAAAGGACGGCTGGGAGACCACTCACTGACTTTTCCTTCCTTCCTTCTTTTTCCCCACCATCTCTCCATCCTCTCACATCAACGACATACACTGCAAGGGTGCAATGACGACACAAATGTACAGGGATCATAATAGTTGCAATTGCGATGATCTCTTCAAGATTCCGATTTCATTAACAATACACAAACAATGTGACAGTGCTGTTCCAGGCCAAGGCCCCATTTTCACCTCCTATCTATGTGACTAAACCTCCCTCTCCTCCAGCTCTGCTGTGAGATTCAGTATTAAAACCTTAGATGGAGGGAGAAAGAAAGAATAGAGAGGAGAGGGAGATGGAGGAGGGGGTAGGTGGTGTTGTTTAAGTGGAGAGCGTGGCGTGTCCTGGAGGATCTAATAAGCAGGTTGAAGCCTGATAAGGATAAGCTGTCCCTGTGGCTCTGGGGAGCCTTGTTTTCACCCCCCCCCCCCCCCCCTCCCTCCCTGCTCCTCTCCCCTCCTTTTCCTCCAGTTTTCAAGATGTATACTTCTCTGAAAACAAGGAGAGCAAAGAGTAGTAAAAAGAGAGAAACAGATGGAGTGAAGGGACTATTGACATTGTGAATAGGAGAATGAAGAGAGAGGAACTGGGAAGAGCAGGGCGAAAAAGAAGCAAAGTAGGCAGGAGAATTAAAAATGAAGGAGTGCAGAAGAAAGCATGAGAGGGTAATGGGAATATGGGAAGGGGAGAGAAAAAAGGAGACAAGGAGAGGAAAGAGGACAAGGATAAAGAGTGAGAGAAAGTGCAAGAGGACAGGGGATTACAGAGGAAGAGAGGACCAGTAGGTGAAAATCCATGCAGGGAAATCAGGAGAAAATGTAAAGGAAGAGAAGAGGGTAGAGAAAAGAAGACAAATAGTGTCAATAGGAAAGCATAAAGGAGGGATGAGGTGAAGAGACATGGGGATGGACAGAAAAGAGAGGAGCAGAGAGATGAGAAGAGGAAGAGAGGAAGTTAAGTGGACAGTGAGCTTATAAATGGGCTGAAAGGGACCTGCTGGTGTGTCAGAGCTTTAGATCCCACCCCCTCCCCTGGGGAAAAAGGAGAGAAAGGAGAGAGGAGAGACATTGACCTTGCATTATTTATGCCTAGCACTATTGGCCCAGGCAGAAGCTGCTTCCCATTGTGTCTTCATAATGAGGAACGGCTATGAAGCTAAGGAAGAGGAAACACAACCGGGAGGGTTGTAAGAAGTGAGTGAGTGTGTGTGTGCTTTTGGAAGTAGGAGGTCATTACAGTATAGGGAGAAGTTGAGTGAACAAGGATTAGGGGCATAAGAAAACCCATGTATGTACTGGGCAGGTAAAGCACACACACAAACACACACAGAAAGAGATAGAGAGAGAGAGAGAGAGAGAGAGAGAGAGAGAGAGAGAGAGAGAGAGAGAGAGAGAGAGAGAGAGAGAGAGAGAGAGAGAGAGAGGAGAGAGAGGAGAGAGAGAGAGAGAGAGAGAGAGAGAGAGAGAGAGAGAGAGAGAGAGAGAGAGAGAGACTGGTGTTTTCTGTGTAGAGATACAGGCCTATGTCTGTAAGGTGTTTACAGGGAGAGTGAATATGAAGGGAAGGGGAGAGCAGAGAGGGTCAGCTGTTATTTCCTGAGCTCCACCCTAATTTTCTTATAACAGCCAAAGGCCACCGAACATGGAGAGAGGACAGTGTGCATCTGTAGAGAAACTGTATTATGGTCTCTGTGGTCCACTGTCCTTATCAGACACAGTTGATACAAGTTATCCTAAAGAAATATATCAACGCCTTGCACATACAAAATCACCTCGCAGCAGTGTGGTGTTTTTGGTATTTTCTATTTTATCTCTCTTTCTCAAAAGTGTGCGCATATGTTTGTCTAATTTGCACAGATTTTGATGCATTTGAGATTTCTGCGTCCAGTCCAACACAACCCAGCAAAGCTCAAAGCATTGAAAAAAAAATGTGTAGGCCTATTTAGAAATTAACGGCAACAACAACAGTCAACATGTCTTTCCAGCAGCAATGTTTTCCTCTGATGTTCCACATGTTTTTTCAAAACTCAAAATCCAATTACTAGATTCTTCCTGAGCTTTTGACTGCATTTTATTACAGTTACATTTTGTTTATTTTTTGTTTTAATTAGGGACCCTCTGCTTGGCTATACTATACCACTGATCCATTTTTACTGCATGTTTTCACTCAAAAGCACTTAAATCAGCATCAAAAAGAAAGGGAGCCTTTATATATAGATACAGACTATACTGATGCCTCTTTTGTTCACAAATTAATCTCTGTCCATGTAATTAACACTGAAACACTCACACAAAGTAATAAAAGTAGGCAGAAAAGCTTGGGTGTAAGGTTTTGAATTCACCCATCTTAGAAATAAGTAACAAATATGACACTCTGGCCTCATTAAACCCCAGAATGGCCCAATTCTCAGCTCCTCCAACTTACCTTTCACCCCCCACCACACGTTTATATGATAGTACTGTCAGTTTCAAATTTAATTACATACAACTTGACATACATAATCCTTACCCTGTCATTACCCTGTCTGGGTCCACCCACTCATCATAGATCTACATCCACACGCCCCTGAGAGCTGAAATCACCCTGCCTCCTGCTGACTGGTTATGATAGTGGATGTAGTCTATGTGTAACTGTGTTTGTGTGTGTGTGCAAGTGTGTCCCCCTCTTGCTGTTTCTCCCATTGCCTGGGATGTGGAGATTTGTATGGCGTGTTAGTCACACCCTGTGTTATCAGCATCTCTGTGATGAGCATAAGCACAGCCTGAGGGGACTCGGGGTAGTGTCACAGATGGTACAGTGTCAGGGTCCCTGAGTGTGGTTTAGAGGATGGTGGATAGCTCTTATCCCCTTTCTCCTAAGTTCCGTCACCTTGCACTCTGGCACTGCCAAAATGCCATCCTCCCTCACACAGGGTAAAGGCCGAGCTCGTTTCACCCTGTAGCCAGTGACCCGTGTTGCACCTTCTTTTTAACCAGCCTGCCGAATATGGCAATCGATGCTTCCCAGAAACCCTGACCTAATCCTGTTATCCTTTTCCTTCAACAACCTGGAAGGGACAAGGGGCGGGATCTCAAGAGTCGGCAGCCAAGAGAGCCGTGCAGAGCCTGCCCCTATCACTGTGAAAGCGGGCTTAGCTGAAACACAATAGGTGTGTAATTTCAGGTTTTTGTTAAGCCAAAATCCAATCACATACATGACTGCAAGATCACAGAGAAACACACCAGGAGAAAGGGCCTCGGAGGTGGAGGTGTTTCTACCTCACACAAACAATCTCCGCACAACTGAGATGCCATTGATGACAGCAGGGGAGGTTCCAGGATTTTTTCAATGAGGTGGCACAGGGGGAACGAAGAACCAGTCAAGGAGGGGGTGGCCCATGGGAAATAGACAAAATCAAAGAATCTGAAATAAATACAGTGTTGAAAATTGGCTTAGAAAACATTGGGCACAATTTTCAGGCAGTGCAGTGAGTGCCCTGTGCCCTAATACAGGTGGTAAAACATGAAAAGTTGCCTTGCACAAGAGCCTTACAATCATTTTGTGTTTAACTGTTTTGCATGGATAGGACAACACAATTTTGTTCTACTAAATAAAAACCATTACATAGGCATTAATTATCCATTTAACTTTATTTTTAATACAAACATTGCACTGTGTATGTATGTGTGTGTGTTCTCTGCACTCCATGTTCTGAGCTTGAAATCTGTGTCTGTTCATGTGGATTAACTGCACCCTCACAAATGTAGGCTATGCCCAGCTTCAGGACAGCTGTATTAGGCAGTTTTTGTGCTGGCTATTAAATATTTAAAAAAAACTTGTCAGTATCCAGAAACTTGGCTGTCCTTGACTCTACGCTGAGCACTCCCAGGCTACTCAGTTGGTAATCAGTCATTCGGCTGTTTGTATGTGATTCTTGATCAAATTCAGGGTGGAAAAACTCAATAGTATTACAATAGCAATTTTGCACAACCGGAAAAGTTCATGGAACATCTCTTTGAAAGGTCCCAGAAACACGGTGAACTCCAATATGTTGGTCAGGCGTTGCATTCCTCCTTTCTTTTTCCTCTCCAAAATCCTTTTGGCTTGGTACAGCTCATGCCTCACATCATCTAAATTTGACTCATAGATCTGTGCGAATGAAAAAAACAGGTGACTCTTCTAAAATTCTAAAAATATTTTGCTTTTGGGATGGAGAGCTTGAATGTCTCTCATTATGTTGCAACTCCTGGAGAAGCATTTCTGTAACTCCCAAATAGAGTCAAGAATTGGATAGAAGATTTCCTTTCAAAAACCATCCATGTCTTGTAATCTTGGTCACTCCCATGTTCGCCAACAGTGGATGTCACTACAAATATATCTAGTCTAGAGCTGGTCTTCCGGTGTCTTTTTTCCCTCCAGAATTTCAATGCTGATATTGCATTTTTTAGCTCTGTCTAAGACCTCTCTCCATAGCTCATTAAAAAAGGATTCCTCTCTGTAATTCTGACATATGTCCTGAAGTGTTTCAATTAGCTCAACAGACTAGGTCCAGTGATTTACTTCCGCCCAGTGACTTCAGTCCAGTGACTGAAGCATATCAGGTAGGAGCTTGGTTTCAAGTCAGTTTGGGCAAATGACCCCATGCCTCCACATACCTGTCCCCATCTCTCTCATCAGCAATATCTTCAAGGACACAGAGCACTGCAGGTAACCTGTCCATGATATTATGGCAGGCAAAGTGCCTACGTACCCATCTTCTGTCGCTATGCTCTCTAGGTTGACCCCCATACATCTCTCATACTTGTAGCCAGTTGTGGTTAATGTACAGGCCCGACATGTAGACGTATAGCTTCTCTACTAAAGAAAAGGAACATGCTGCTTCAGGTACTTACTTGACAGTATCAACTAAAACTAACTATAATAATATCTCAGGACCAGTGAAATTTGCTCTTTTTTTCTGTCCTCAGTTTCATTGGCTAGAACACAGAATGCCTTTGACCTCTTTAATGATATTATGCTGAACCATCTCCATCAAACACTCAAGGACTTCTTTTTGTGTGGTATTACTTGTGTATTTAGTATTTCTGCTTTTTTCTTCATTTTTGGGTCATGTTTTGCTATTTGTTTCAATATGGCCAGAACGTTCCCCTTATTCTCAGTTTCTTCAGATTCGTGATGGCAGTAGCCCTGATTCTATTTCACTCTTTTTTGGTTTACTCTCAGCTCCCCTTTTGTATTCAGACCATGCCAACATGACATTTGATTTGGAATGTATTGCAAACCCACCATCTTTATGTAGTGCTTTTTCCCAGTTTGTAAAACCAGGGAGTCAAGCAAAAGCAAATTGAAGGGCAGAAGGGAGTGAAAAAATGTCTGCATACAAAACAATGGGCCTGACTTTGTGAATATTCTATCAATAGGTATTCTTTATACCATATAGAATTAAACACCCTCCTCTTGTTACCTTGTCCTTGCTGTGCTCTAGGGAACATCTTCAACTAACTGAAATATTTAAAAATATAGCTACATTAAAGATCAGTCCCAGTTATCATCATCAACAGTGTCCATAGTGAAATGATCTAAAACACTGGAAGATGTAATTTGCCAAAATACCTTAGATCCAATAGGAATAGCAAATTCTGATCCAGATGGGACTGGACGGTGCAGTCGGTCATCATCAACCTGAACAACTTCTGCTGCAAAGCCTGTTCTGAGACTGGTCTTCTTCTCCTTCAGAAGTTTAAAACCTTGGAAATCCTGCTCTGCCTGACTCTGTCCCCTTTTCATTGTTTATTTCCACTAACTTCTACCTAAAAAATACCTTGTGCCACCTATTTAGACACGCCCCTGGATGGCAGTCTGCTAACTAAGTAAATCTCAGTAGGGAGATTAGCCTTACTCTCTGTCCTAGATTTCAAATGTAAGGATGGACCTTACATGGATGGAGTCTAACTGCCAGGTTAGACTCCTCTCTAACCTGGCAGTTTTTTAATCATATTTAAAAAAAAAAAAAAAAAGAATATTTCTGGCATAGCATACACATCAGTACTATGCATATGCACTCCAAATTATTCCATACAATTTTGTCTTTTCATCTCACTAATTACAACTATTATGCTAAATCAATTCAAAATGAAAGGGCATGGTTTTAATCTCACCATATTCATCTCATAAATACTTGCATAAGAACGTAAAATTAATAGTATTAAGTCTATTGTCCTCTCCTAAGACTTACCCGAGCACAGCTGAAGATTTGTGATAGTTTGCAGTTGTTTTTGCCTCTTGTTTTTGCAGATGATAAATGAAATTAATACATGCATTTAATATTTGAAATGCTGAGATGAATAATTTATAACTCCATGGCAAATCAAAAGTAACGCCTAAAAAAAGAGAAAATCAGTAATCACCAGTACACAAATTCAGGACAAGCCAAAATGAATTTTTAACTGCTTGGGCCCATTGGTCTCTCTGTTCTAGTTTGTGTATTGGGAGCTGTTGAATTAATGGTGTGCATCTTGACCTCATTCCACCAAATGCAGTCTGAGAGTTTTCTTTTGAAGCTGATTTATAGCCAAAACATAAAGCCTAATGCATCTATTCAGGAAGTCTAATGAACGCAATACCTTAATACCAAGTAATGCTAATCCATGCTTGCTCACAACAGACAGACATGATCATTACCATCATCATCATAATCATTATTCATGTAAGGCAATTACTGTTGCTGGTACCTCTATTCTGACGACTTCATTAGCATGGTGTTTAAGCAGTTATGGGCAGATTTAAAAAGTAGCTGGGAGAGCTTCCCCAGTAACCTGGACAGTGTTGTTGTTTAGGTCCTCCAAAAGAGTAAATAAATTAGGTTTTTAACACAAAGGGGTTTGTCTCCAGTATAATCATCCTTATAGGAGATTACATTAATAAACGTGTCATACTACCCTAAACTACACTTACTTTGTTTATGCTAGAGAATATGCAACTGCGCTCAGGCCAAATAATCCTAAAGTTTCAGAGGTGTTCAGCATTTCCCATTGTTGGGCCTAAACTGTGGAGCAGTTTGCCTCTAATTTTGAGATCCTTCCCCTCGAATAGTATTTTTAAAACTTGTCTTAAGACCCATATAATTTCCTCAGCATTTAAGTAGTAATCATGAAGAAACAAATGGTCACACTGTTGTTGATCTTTTTTTCTCTCTCAATTATTTATTTGTTCTTGTACAATGCTGTTATGTTTTAAGGATTTAATCCCATTTTTATTCATTTTATTCTACATTGATATTAGTTTCTCCTTTGATCTTTTGTGTTTTAATTTGATTGTAATTCTCAGTCTCACTGTGTAAAGCACTTTGGTCAACTCTTGTTTAAATGTGCTTTATAAAATAAATTGACTTGACTAATACTTTGTATAGTCAATTAAACAAAGCATTCCCTATAGCTTTTTAAATGATAATATAAATGTATATATCTACTTTAAAAAAATGTTCACTGATACTTTATTAATGAAAGAAGCCAGGAATGTCTTTAACAGAACAAAGCTCTCAAATATATTTATACATCGGAGTAAATAATGTGGACTAGCTGGATAAATCCCTTGAAATCTACTGCACTGTGCGCTGGCACTGGTTGAAGTCCCCCAGTCAAAATAAAAAGTGAACTAAAGGCAAGATAAACAACCCGACCAACCTGTTTTCACTTAGGATACATATTTGTGGCCATTTACTCTGATTTTCGGCGCATGGAAAAGTCTCTGAACTTGAAACTTTTAAAACAATACAAAAAAAGTAGTGCTTTCAGGCCTATGAGAAATAAGACATGAGAGCCTGCAGCACTGTGATGTCAAAAAGAAGATTTCATGCAATTTCAGTTCCATAAAATGCAGACAAAATGCACTTCACCACATATTAATAGATTTCCTCAACTAAAGGACACATGGAACCTATATTATTCTTATAAAACCTCTCCTCAGTTGTTGCTATTAATGCTGACAGATTAAATATTGAGATGGCTCTAGCTTTACAAGTCAAATAGAGTCTGTGGAATATCTAATATGAAAAATGTGTCGATGATGTATATTCAGAAAGAATATATGCCAGGCACAGACTGAGCAGTAAAGGTAATAGGAAGAGCTTTACTTTAAAGGGGGAATGGGTAATATGTGCCATTAAGTTGCAAAAATGGTGGTGATTACCGCACTGCACAGTTTAGAGAATATCTTTGCATTGCCTACCAATCACAGTGAAGGGGGAAATCTCTCATCCTCAGGCCAACATTCATATGAGCTCTTGATCTGCTGTAGATGAGATCGAAGGACAGCTCACGATGAAGGGATTGTGTGTAGTGTAATTGTAAATGATTACTGTCTTCATACTGCTAGGCCCTCTCTCTCTCACTCGCTGTCTTTCTCTCAGGATGAGCAGCTGGTTGAAATTCTTTTTATGGTTTCTGAGGCCAAAAAAGAGCCTAATTCCACCAAATGGTGAGGGAAAGAAAAGCCACCCACTATAGATATTTCCATCCAGAGAAATTAAATATTAAACGTGTTCATTATACCCTCAATTTGCAGTTATTTCTCAATGCACACAGCCATTTTCCCATTTTCCCTGCTCTCTTATTGGCACAGCGCTCAGGGCCTTGAGAGAAATCTCTCTTTTATTATTTAAATCCATGCATGGGGGCTGAGCCAGGCGAATCATCTCACGTCTGCTAGCCCACTCCCTAATTCTGATTGGCAGCTTGATACACACTCAACGGATGGAGAGGGTGATAATGCCTGTGACAAAGAAAAAATATCTCCTCCCCGTTATGTTTTTATTGGTAATGGGGAATATGGAGTTCACACACAATAAAAGTAGCCTTAATAATTGGAAGTGGCAATGGGCTGTGTCCATGAGTCTGTAGGGCTGTCAGCACAGCGATGTAAATTTCTTTGACATGTTTTTGTCTAGCTAAAACTTTAATGTCGTGGGTGTGACCAATCGGATGCAAATGTTGTTTTCATCCCTTGCCGATGAGATGACCTCTGTCATTTCCCTTGGGAAATCAAGCTTTTAAAAGTATTTGATAGCTGTAACTCCACACACACAGAAACTCACGATCCTGCTTGAGCAAAATGCTCACTCACAAACTGACATACTGTATGCACAAACAAACACATATCCACAGAGGCCACAGAGGGTCACGTATGCAGGCGTAAATGCAAACACATGCACTTCAGTAAATGTGAAGTGTGCACTACACACACACATGCACAGATAGTTTTCACTCTTTAAGCATCAACACTTTCATATCCTTGCGCAACTCCTCACCCACTCATTGATGCTTTGTTAATACATTCAACATGTGACTGTACTGTATGCCTCCCTGTACTCAAACACACTTGATTAGATTGAAAGCACCCTTTCATAGCAAGTATAATGGTTTTGAACACGGAAGGTGGACACAGCAGTTTCTCTGTCAGCCTGTCATAACCTTTGACAGGATCGAGAGGCCACAGCTCTCCCCATAACTAGTTCAGGCTCTGCTGCTTACAGGCATCTGCACCAAAAACACAGGCACACACAACACATAGTTTTCAGTGTACATATTATGCACGTGTGTGTGTATGTGTGTGCTTGTATACGTGCGTATCATGTGGATAATGCTGCATGCGAAGGCCAGCTTTAATATTGGTCTGGAATAACGGGCTCTTTTGTACATTGTGAGGCAGCCAGCATCTGAGACCAATAAAATAGTGGCCCTTGGGTCACTGCTCGAAGGATGAAGGAAGAAGATATAATCATACACAGAGGACACAACACCTTTTTTGTGCTTTCTCCGCATATTTGGGTGCGGAGAGAGTGCAGGTCCTTCATAAGTTTAATATTTTCACAGTGTGACCTTTTGTCACTAATAGAGTGGCTCGCCAATAAGCGTATATTGTATCTTTAGGGGGTGCAGCCATATTAGTGCAGCAATTGGCTGTAGAAGGAGAAGGAAGACTAGCTCTACGGAAGACACATGGTGTTAAGGCGGATACAGACAGGAAACACGTGTGTGTGCTTATGGGCAAAGATGCGTGCCTGCATGTGCGTGATTGTGTGTTGGTGTGTTTAAATTGCGCATGTGTTAGAGAGATTGTGTGTATGCATGCATGTGCATATTACTTTTTTGCAATGTATCTCATAATGACATTTGGAATGTCTCTGGAAAATGGGGCATAAGCCAAGGAGGTTGACAGTCAGAAACCACAAGCCGGAGTTAAGCCTCAGCATTGCAGTGAACCATATGCTAAATCCATGTCATGCCCAACTCCAAAGATCCAGCAGCAGCGATTGACTAAAGCCTTAAGATAAACATTGCAGGAAAAACAATTTGAGGCTTTTTTGGACAATTTGTTTGATAAAAGGCACTAGTTTCCAGTTTGTGGAGATGAGCTGAGCTCAGTTTCTTTTTGTATATGTTCCATGTTGTCTTAGTGGCAATGATGTCTCATTATTGTCTGTTAGGCCCATGTGCAGATGTGCCCCCGACTGACATTTTGCAGGTTGCAATATCCCTCATGGCTTTCCATCCAATGATGTAATGGAGTCATAACTGCCTCCACCCCTCAGTCTTAGCAGCAGTGTGATTGGTCAGCAGGGACTGTAGCCTATGCTACTAGCACCTGTTGTGAGTGACTGCAGCAGTCTTAGACAAGCACTTTATCCCCTGTCTCCCCAACAATCATTACAGCCAGCTTACCGGGTTATTATAGCGCAACCTTAGCACGTTTACACTGACTGCCAGATATCCTTGTGGGTGTATTCTTCATCTGCTTCTTGATGTTATTTTCTTCAACCTATTTCATCCCCTAGGTTGCAAAGACAACTTCTCTTTATTTAGGGCAGGTAATAATTAGAGCAGACGGGTTGTTTGATTTCCACCTTGATCAGAATGTTGTCAGAGAGTGTTAACACATACCCGCTCTTAGTTTGGCTCCTTTCATTTGAATCATTTGTTCTTGTCTCTTTTTGAAAAACAGGTTGTTGTGGTGTTTGTGTTTGTGCCTGTGTGTGCATTTGGTGGTGTCAGTGCAAGTCTGTGGCTGTGTGTTGTGTTTTTCGACTGTGCGTATCAGTGTACCTCTGTGGTCGTGTGTTTTGTTTTGTTTTTTTCGTGTGTAGATGTGTGTGTCTGTGCATGTGTTATCACATGCACAGACACACAGGTTTTTTTGATCTTAGTGGGGAGACGTGAGTTGCCCTGGGCTGTGAGGCTCATTAGGTATGTACTCCTCTGAATGCGAAAGTATTTGTTAAACCACATGACAAGAATACCTCTCCGCTGCAACAGATGTGCTGTAATTAGAGAGGGCTTAAGTTGTCTTAGAGCTGTGTGGAAAGTCATCACCAGCTGATAAGTTTACAACAGTGCCCTACCCCTCCCTCATGCATACACACGCAAGCATGCACACACACACACACACACACACACACACACACACACACACACACACACACACACACACACACACACACACACACACACACACACACACACACACACACACACACACACACACACACACATTATGTGTTAAGCTAATCAGACAGACAAACGCCACACAGACATGCACACATCTGACAAAAGAATGACAAATAACACATAACACACACATATACACAGAAAAATTACAAAAAACAACCTAAATGTGTATGTGTATATGCATTGGAAAAAGCAAAGACTAAACATACCATGCAGGTTTAATTTATACGGTATGTACACACGTACTTGTATATACTTGTCCACCGTATTATGTTTTATCTGAGAAAAATAGATTATAACTACCATAAATATTTCTAGTATTCTTTCAGCAAATGATAACACAGTTGTACTTTAAGTGAATACATTATTACCAGAAGAAATACAACTAATTGTATTTTTTAATTTCAAATATATCTCCTTGTTTTGAAAACATAACCACTGATATTTACATGCTCACAACATTTACTGTAAGCAGTTTATGGCTGAAGTGATATGCTAGCCTAGCATTCAGGTCTTTGGCCCTGAAGAGATAAAGAGGACAACCGATCAGCGCTATTATCCATTCTGCAGTGAATCAGGACGATAATGGCCTATCTGTCAGCATGGGGCCTCCATAAAGCCATTAACACCTTTTGTTGTTCCCCTCCTGTTCTCCAAACGTGCTGGGCAGTTCAAAAAGGCAAACGAGGCAATCTGTTAGCTTCGCCTAGACCCTTCATTCCCCCTTTTCTAAGCTTGTGCACATACTGACAAGCAGACATGCATAGGCGCAACAACATTCATGTTTTTTTCAGAACTAGTGTCTTATGTCCAGATCCAATTGTGATGTATTTGGGGTGAAATGTAATTAACACCTGGCACCAAAATAAACTTAAATGGCCACTTGCCTATTAATAATTGTATAATTTTACTTAAAACTCACAAGCACTAAACAGACTGTGTCTTGCCATACGAAACAGCTATGACATTCAAAACCTTTTCAGAATTGTAAATTAGCAAATTAGCTGTGTTTGGAGGGTTAAGTGCTATATACACTTGTTAACAAAGTTAGCATGGTTCCCCAGCTATGTAGTCGGATATGCATTGTGCTTATCCTACACTGCAAACAGTGTGTAGTTACACACATACAACATGCCTGATGACCTATAAATGTAGGTTAGGCAGTTGGATCCCAAAGCATCCTTAGCAGTGTTGGGGCCATTACTCAAAAAAATGTAATGTATTACACATTACTCGTTACTTTAAAAAAAAAGAAAAGGAATGTGTTATGTTAATTATTTACTCCCAGTGGAAAGTAATTACACTACTAGTTACATTACTTTTGCATTATTCCTTAGCAATGCCAGCGATGTTGTGTAAATATAACATGTCAACAAATAAAATAATGAGTCTTGGAGATGAGACAGCAATGACTTGGGGTCTGCATACACTCAGCTTGAAGATCACTGTGGGTCTGTCAGTGTTTCGCTACTAGCTTTGTGTTAGCATTAGAGGTCAGGCAGTTGTACCGCAAGCGTGCATGAAAAGCACCTTTGATAATCTTTTTTATCCACCCAATTTATACATAATAATTGAAGAACTAATGTAACGCAAGTAACGTCATATTTGTTTGTTTAGTAACTGTAATGTGATTACTGACTGTAGACACTGTAACGCGTTACATTACTGCGTTACACATAAATGTAATGTGATTACAGTAATAATGTTACATTGTAACGTGTTACACCTAACACTGATCCTCAGTGATTTCACACCTGCATTTTGGGCTACCTACTTGTGACTTGTGACATGACTTCTAACTACTAACTCCAAGTTACAGCCTCAGATTTAAAAAATCATAGCAGATCATCATACAATTTCACAAACTTTAAATCTTAACTTGCTGTGGACATGATTGCTCTGAACTTTCAATTCCTCTTCCACAAACTGGATCACTGAAGAAAGCAGGCATTACTGTTTGATTTTTGGTTTCGATAAGTAATTTTTTTTTTTAATGGGTAAACTCCGCCCTTTTGAGCTTCTGAAAGGATCTTTACCACTTTTATCACTGTCTGAACCACATTTCTGATAGACCATATATTCGCTTTTAGAAGGATTAAGATACAAGCACACAGATGCACACACTTTGACTCTGACATTAGAAGTCTTTATTGTCCTTTGAAGTTTTCAAGCAGTCAAATTAGCATTGATGAAAGACTCAGCATTGAACATCTCTGAGATCCAACTAAGAACCAGAAATGTGGACAATCTATCTTCATCTCCTTAACTCTCTCTCTCTCTCCACCCTTCCACTCCATCTTTTTCCTCCTCCCCACTCTCCCCACCCCTTCACACCCATCATCCTCCTCCTTCTCTGATAGCAGGAGCCCCCAGTGGCTCCCTCTTTCACATCCCTTTTTCTCTCTTTCCTCCTTCTCTTTCTCCCTCTCCTGTCTCTGTTGCCTTTGGCAAATTGGCAAATTGTGTTTTACTAACGTGGGTACATGTGTTAAGTGGGGATCAATTGTTTGTTTAACAGGGTGCCTCTATTAGACTGGGAGGGTGTAATTAGTGGTGAGGCCTTTTCTTAATACAGGCAGCATCAGTTAGGGGAGGGAGGAGTACAGGCTGTCCAATCAATGCCAAATCTCAAGGAAGGATTGCTGCAGTTTGGTTTAGGGAAATTAAATTTATGATAAATCTCATTGGAGGGGTGGAGGCTCAGCTTTCAGTGAAGTTGTCCTCAGTGTCCTACTGTGCATCCTTGGTTGCTAGCCTAAAGCCAAAATCCAGTATCTGTAATGAACCTGCACAGGGAATGGATAAAAGCCCCATAACATCTGATTATTCCCCTTCCCGTTATACTGGTTTGCTTTGTTCAGATCAAAGGGGCTCTTTGAAACATCTCATACCTACTGTGGGCTAGGGTCTGTACATTTCCCAGCTAGGATGATCAGCATGACATGCCAAGAAATTGCCTACAACAGAAATAAAACAAATTCTGCCAATAGTCCCATTTTCTGTCTTCTTCTACACAACAATCACACACGCAGATACATTCACAAAACACATATATGGAGGATTCTTAAAGGGGACCTATTATGCTTTTCCTTATTTTTAGTCATACACTGTGTATAATGTTACAATGTCAGATGTTCATATTAAAAGTGGCCAACGTGTCAAATAATGAGGTAAACGTATGTTGGATTATGTGAGCAAAGGTTTCCAACATATTTGAGTTTGAGGCGACATTGACTTGTGGCGGATTACTTTGCATGGTTATCTGCTCCACGCACAGCATGCTAGTTCACTGCTCCACTCCACTAACATTATAGTATTTTCCATTGTTTTAGGGTTAGTCATGCCAAACCATGACTACATTACACAGCACTACAAAGTAAAGTTGGGGTCAGTTGGGGGGCAGCAGCCAGGAAGCTGGGGTACTCCGCCCTCTCAACTACTAAACCTTCTATTAATGGAACAGGGTCTGAGTCGATAGTATGGTCCATGAACAAATCACTGTCGACTGCCTCATCACAGTATTTAATGTTGTGTCAGTCTGTTTGTTCTCCTCTGTATTTCCCACAGAAATAACCACAGGGGAGCGAAACAGAAATAAGCTGCCGGTCCCATGACGGATAGTGATGAGAACAGTCAGAGACATTATTGAGTCTAGGCAGACATATAGTATCCTCTCCGTGGCCAACGTATGGATGTGAAGTGTGAATAATAAGATAAGCGAGTTTGTGCCGAGCTGTGCGAGCACCAGTGGGCGGCTCCCTGCTCGTTGACAAGCCAGCTGAGTGAGGAATCTGGAGGGCTGTGAAGGCCTCTTACAGGGGGGGCACACCGGGACAGCCTGTGTCTGTGTGGCCCTGCACTCACATGAAGGAAATCAGTCCAGCAACTGGGGACTTGGTTTTCAACACTGCCAAATTTCTGGGAGAGGAGTTGAAACAAAGGCTGATTTAGGAGGATGAGCCAGGCCAAAAAAGTTGGCCAACCAGTTTGGGTGGGACAGGCGCAGTGTCAGCCATACACGCTCTGCTGCCATCGTGGTGTACTGAAGTTGGAGGTGGATTTCCAAAGGTCAGCAATGTTACAGACACAGACGAGGGGTTGTTGATATTGTCAATCAGCGAAACTAAGGCGTCCAGCAGCAGTGAGGCACCCCACGAAGTGGGGGACTTGTAATCAATGTGGGGTTCTATCTCAAGCTCCAAAGTGGAGGAAGTCCTCTGCAGTTAATGTAGGGTGATGGCTGCATCATGCTGCTCTCTACATGGTCCTATCCAAGGAACTCAAACCAGAAGAGATGTCCATTTGCAGCGGCGATGAGGCTTGCTGGAGTGGTGACTCCATCCATGGAGACGTAAGATCAGTAAGCAGATTTGCCATTGATGAAATGAGCAGGCTGTGGGTAGCAGCGAAGCGCTGTCTTGTATTATTAGTGAGACACACATAATAGGTAGTCACATCCTGATTTTTAGGCATGTAAATGTCAGTGGCCAGTTGTGTGTGTGTGATTGGACGAGAGTATTAATCATGGAGTCCAGTAGAGGGTGGAGCCTGTGTGAGACAGAACTTAACATGACTCTGATACAGGTGTCTCTGAACAGGCTTCCGGAAAGCTGGCAGATAACAGTGGGCTCATTGGTAGGGGAGCCTTAAAGAGACAGTTGTAAGACCTGCCTGTTGGAGACAGAGACTGAACAGAGGGGCTGCATAAAGGGCCGGTATAAGATACATAGAGAAGAGGAGAATAAAATAAGTTTTTTTATTGGGGAATCATGCAAAGCTACTCTTGTGGTGTCCCAGAATAAAAATATAGCGGTGAAAATGAGCATAATAGGTCCCTATTAATCAAACATTTGAAAATTCAGCAGTCCTGGTATCAAGGAGAGATGAACACCATTTGGAGCCCAATCTGCTCTAAAGATAGCATAACAAGAAACTATTATTACTGACATCTGGCTTATACAGCATATGAGCTGCAGACTGCTTTTCTAAACCAGGGTTTACTGTTTACCAACAGTAAAAGTGCAGGGCAGATAGGATCTGTATGCTTGTGGTCCTAACAAATTAAATAAACTAGTATATATATTCTGTGGCAATGTAGCAAAGGGTTTATGTGTGCAAATTTGCTTATATGAACATAATACATGTAGCTTGTGCATATGTGTGTGTGCATATCCAATCGCCTCACGACAGACCACAGCCTATTGGCAGCTCTGCTTGACAGTATGTCAGTATCCCTGTGGCATGGATTTTAACAGGGAGACTTATGGATATTATGGACATCTGATTCTCATAGATACTAGGCGCTTAGCAGTTGTGAATTCTCTCAACTCAAAAGAACTCATTTTCTGGTCACTTATGTACTGGGCACTTTACTTTCATGCTACCTGCCACTGTGTATAATCCATTTACAAAATTGACACTGGCTGTATATGGTGCTTTTTGCTGTGTATGAATCTTACCAAGATTGGAGTCGTATTTGAAGAAGCAGGATTGCAAACGATAGGTTGATAGTGTGAATTGCTTTTTGGAAGAAGTACATTTGACATGTTCTCTTTTCACATGAGCAAGGCACTCAGGCTAATTGTATATATATTCCAAACAAAATCATATTTTGCATGTTCTCAGACGGCTGTCAAACATGGTGCTGCAGGCAAATACAAGTGTACTCACTGCGACTCCATTTGCGATCTTCATTAGATGGCACCCATGTCAGATCAAAGAGTGTCTGAGTCACAGTGAGAGTAGAAAACACTCAAAAGTTTCCTTAAAAGCAAGAAGTAAACAGAGATATACTAAAACTAGCATGACTTTATGAAAATGAAACAAGAAAAGTACTTAAAACAAATCCTGTGATACTGTTGGCTGGTTGCAGGCGACAATGTTTTTAGGGCAGTGAATAAATCAAAAACATGGTAGCCAGCCCAAGGCTACACAATTGAAACAAACTTTAGAGCTTTTTTTATTGTTGTTAAAAAACACTGTGTGTTTGTGTTTGAAATCACACTAAATGTATTCTTATTGAGTAGATTGCTAGTTTCCATCTTAAAAGAGGAAGTATTTTTGAGTATTTTGAGCTCAGCAGTGTGGGGGTGTGGATGTGCTAGGCTTTGAATTATATAACTGTGAATTTGTATTACCCCAGACCAGTGCTAAGAAAAGGGTTTACTTATTCTCCCATGTAGATGAAATAAAATACAATAGAGACAAAACATATTAAATGACTGCAGTGTAGTTTGAAGAGTTAACCTTTGACTCAATGAAAATGTGTGTGACTATTGATACTGTAATTCTATAATAATACTTTGTGATGTCTGCTGTTTTTAACTGGAGCTGTGTCTCCACTGATGTGCCCATTAAGTATTAAATCTTACATCTTGGTTCAACAATCAGCTCAACTAACCTGCATACTTTCTCCAATAAGGTTGTGCAACATAACTTTGCTAGAGGCTCATTGGATATTTCAACAGGGTGTAGTATGAGTGTGTATGCTATTCTAACTGGCAGCTGCAGTGTGGCAACAGAAATGGTGCTGAGTGAATGGCAGTCTCAGAAGCTGCATGCCAGCTGATCATGTCCTCTACCAACACCAGCCTGGCAATGGCAACCATTGCTGTCACCCCTGATTTCACACACCATATAAATGGCTTCAACTCAGCCAACTTGCCAACCAGCTAACAGATTGCTGGTGATACTAACATAAGAATGGAGGCAGTGCATGGATGATATGCATGTATCAATGTAAATATCCTAACATTTTCTCATTTAAATCTCCCCTAACTGACTTGCAATGACAATACAGAAGAAATACTATTATTGTACAGACACAGATGAGTGTACACATAAAATCTCACACACACTCACTTCTCCCCTTTCTATATTTGAATACAGTACACTGAATAATAATGTGATAACATAACAATGCATACAGATGAGTATGAGTATTTGTGGATAAATTGCTCCCACAACTATTTATTTAAAAGAGATCCCTTAGCAAAGGGTAAAAAGAGGGCATTTCCATAGGAAACACCAAGCTAGTTTTACTTTCATCACATTACAAATCTAACAGCCCAGCCATTCTCCAACTAAGCAATAAGTGGCAGAGTGACATTCGAGTGGGGCCGCCCCTTCTCATCTATTGTCAGGGCTTTTGAAGTCCCTTTTCAGGTCATTAAGCTCCATTTCCCATTCACAGAGAGCTTGTGTGGCGGCCGTTTGAGCGCAACAATGGGCCCTAATGACTTAACGCTTCTGTTTTCATTCTCCACCTCTCCCCCAACCCGCCTCCCCTCTCCACCTCTTTACTCACTTCTCCATTCGCCCCCACAATCGTCCTCTTCACCTCTTTAATGGTGGCTTGCACCCCTCGTTTGGCTGCCCACATTTTTTATGGGGCATTGTAATGAGCTGCAGCTGTGGGGTAAAATCTGGGTGTAATGTTAACCCAGGCAGAGCAGGGTGACCCAGTGGAGCAGAGGTCAACACATTGTGGTAGTGCCAGACCTAGGGTCTATTTGAGGCTATAAAGGTTATTTTTTTGGAGCTACAGTATGCAATGGCCTCCATCATTTCACACACACACACACGCGCACACATACGTACGTACACACACACACACACACACACACACACACACACACAAAACTCTTGAGATAGATAGGACCTTGTCAGGTCAATGGGTTCTCTGTTGTATCACAAAATGTTAGGCCACATTCAGACTGAAAACAGCAGTGCATGAAAACAGTAGTACAGGGGGCTGAGGTGGTGGGGGTGTGCTGTTTGAATTACTGTTGAGACAATGAAATATGATCCAGGAGGTCGAATTGGAGTTACAGATTAACTACATTTAAGGACTTACTAAGGACTTACTATACTCACAGACAGGATTTTACAACTCTAGAAAGTTATTATGGCAGCAACTGTTTTATCTTTAATCACAAAGTAAACAATCAAATGTGGCATATATGTATGCTTGCATGTATGTGATTGGCCAACACATCGCCTTGCTGGATGATGTTTAATTGTGTTGTGACAAAAGTTGAGCCCGGTCCAACTTTTTGCTGGATGACCGCTGCACACTTTTACTGCGTGAATGCACTGCCCCCATTCAAATGTATGGTAGGGCTGTGTTTTTCACACACTGCTGTCTTCAGTCTGAACAGGGTCTTACTTAGTTGGTGAAGAATTCACAAGAATTTGCTCTGTGTAAGAGGGCTGATACTGAAACTGTGGGTGAGTGCAAAAGGCATTAAGGCGGATTTATACTTCTGCGGATGTCAGGGCTACAGTGACGACGGTGATACCCCATGAGGACCACAAAAACTGTGATTGGTCAGCATGAGCTGCTGGTGTTGTCTCCTACAATGATTCTGATACTGGTGGAAAACAAAATGAAACTACATGAAGCAAGTTTAAGAGTCTCCCTTCTTCTCGCCTTCTTTTCAGTAACACATATCTAGCAAATCCATATTACTGTGCAGAACTTCTTTTTACTCCAATCGCCATTCAGTATGAATGAATGAACATAAACACAGCAATAGCACGGCTCCAGTCTCTTATTGAGTACTTAGACACAGTGAAAAAACGTTACCTGGATGTACCTTTAGTTGTATGTGTGGTGCCCACCGTTGCTTTGTTTTGCACAGTATTGAATTTAATCCAAAAGATATGACCTGATTGTGTGCATAATTATGCATCTGGAATTGCAGTGGTGGTATCAATAGGTGATATTCCACGCTTAATTATAAATCAAAACCTATCCATGGAGGGACTAACTGTTAACTGTCAACTATAAATCTGCCTTTAGTAGTAACTAGGAGGGTCAAATACATGACCTTGTGCCTTCCATTACATTGTCCTGACATTGTGAAACACAACAAAAGTGTGTTTTGAAAAAAAAGTTGTCATTATAAACCTCTGTAGAAAAAGGGTTGAAGGGATATAGATGGACAGAGGCATTCAAGTACAAATACACGATGCAATACCCACACACAGGTTCATAAACACAGACATTTGATATATTCTTGCATGCCAAATGTACAGTCGTAAGAGGAAAAACACACACACACACACACACACACACACACACACACACACACACACACACACACACACACACACACACACACACACATGCACACATACTGGAGCATAATCTATCATAATGCGATGTAATAATACATATTTACTCATAATTTCAAATATGTGCGTCACAGTGGCCTTTCTCCAGCAGAGCTGGTCAGTGCACAGACAGTTTCTCCTCCTCCCAGTACGAGTGGCAGGCAAAGCAGTAATCCGAGTTGAAAAAACAAAAGGCACAAAGGCAATCGGAAAAATCAAACTGACCCCTGTCACTCTCTTTCTCTGCAACTGGCGTAATCTTAATTGAATCAGCCTTACAGAAAGATGTTGACACTGAGAGATTGCACAAACCTGGGAGGCCTTGGCAGGCCAAGAGAAGTGCTGGGGGGAAAAAAGTTGCCCCACCTATTCATTAATGTGTCCCCCTATGTCCCACTCCCCCATTTCTCACTGTCTCAGTGAGATAATGCTCCCCCTCCCACCCCAACGACAGCCAATTTGATCACTCACTGTGGTCCACTGAGGAGGCCACGAGTTTTTCAACCATGTCCAGCTAATACACCCAGACAATGCGTTCGGGTGATCATGCTTAAAGCAACTTAGATGTCATCGGAGCCTTCATATTCTATAGTCCTGCCTTATTTTTCAGGTCAGAACTGTAACATTATCCATCTTGGTTTGTTGGTTACCATAATTCAAATCAATCAATGTTGACTTCATATGCACAGCCAACAAATAAATGAGGTTGAAGTCTACGCTTTAGGTTTAATGACATGTTTGTTTTCATGAAAAGCATTGATTGGCTGAGTCATTCCCTTGAGACCCATCCATCATAGCACTCTCCTTTGTGTCTTTATTGGCACCCCATTGCAACATGTCTAACCTTTCAGAGTCACTAATAATCACTGTTACCCTGAGGAGTATAACGTTAACATGTTGATGAACCCTGATATGTTTCTTGCAACATTAATTTAATTGCTCATCCATAGAGTTGATCATTCATTTTGTCTTTTTTAGTGTACTGTGTGTTATGTGTGTTCTGCATCATGTTATTTGATAAATGCTAATTTCTTCTCAATGTGGAGAGCAATATGGTCTCATCTGTCACGGGCTCTGTTCTAAATTTTAATGTCTAGATTTTGACCATTGCTTGGCAAAGAAACTGGATCTGTTATCAGTTATCATGATATTTTTTTCTAATAATGCAAGGCTTCTAGATTTTAAGAAATGAGATGGGATAGTAAACATCAAAACAAATGCCAGCAACAAGGTTATCCATGCTAGTGGAAATGTCTACTGTGCGATGAGAAGTGACAGAGTTAGGAAACACCCTAGTCCTGGCTTGGCCAGATCTGCATATGAATGGCAGGCTGCTCCATGCAGGTGGCATGCGATAAGCGCCCTAATCTAGATGAAAGACCTCAGTGCAGGCCTCCCTTATTAGCTCTGATGAAGCAGGGGTGTGGGTAGAATGCTAATACCCAGTTCCCTCCCTCCACTTCCAGCTTGGTTTCCAAGGCTGACTCCCAGTTTTGCTGTAAGCAAAGCATTGTAAACAAGGCCAGGGCACATTGCCGGGTGGATCACATCAAAAAGTGAGATGGCCAGCTTGGGCTCTGCTGCAGGAAGAAAGGCTAGGGGATGTAAGGCCAATGTACTGTGTGCCATCATTTGATCAGGCCTGTTTCCGCCACCATGTAGTGCCCATGTCCTGGACAAGAGCAGAGACGCCAGATTCCGCCTTGGGGCAACTGTCATGCATTATGCATGTGCATTATTCATACAATTATTGATAACGCTTTTCACATCGGTGATTATTCATACATTAATTATAGCAGTCCCTAATGTGTTAGCATTAAAGATATTGTTATTAATGTCAAGCCATTTGAAGAGTGTTTGTGTTCCCAGCGGCCTGTGTTTCGCTGGTTATTTCAAAGCCTGAAGCGGAAAGACTGAACAACGGAGTGGAATTTTGGACGAGGTTACACTGAAAAGGAAAGTAGTTCATCAAAGAGTGAGGGAGGGGAAAGGGTTTGGGAAGAACTCCACATACTAACCAAAAAAGAGGAGGGGGAAACATTTACCAAAACCGTTTTGGGGGATTGTAGTCCCAGTGCTATAGAGATAGGAACAGAGTAGGAGTACATCCTTCAAGTCGAGCTAAGGTGTAGGATGGTAACAGAGCAGAGGCTGAGGTATACCCTGGAGCACCTCTGATGCCAGGCAGGGTGTCTGATAGCAAGACTGTCTCTAGCTCTCTCTCTTGCTGACTTCCCTTTTCTCACCTTCACCCTCACTCCCAGTGCACACACACATCCCTCTTTCGTTTTGATAGAGCACATCCAAGAACATGGAGGGTAGGTCAATGCATCAGAGCTACTCTAAATAATTCATTCTGCATGTGTACATAGTCTTAATTACAGTCCATTATTTATAGCCAGTACATTACTGAAGCAATATTTCTTTCAAAAATTGGTTTTGACAAAAGTTTATTATGACTTTTTTATGTGCTTGTAATGACAGCAGGAATCAAATAGTTATGTTCCCAAATTACAAAGAAATCTTTAATGACTAATTTAATAAGCCTTTTGGGCAAAACAGAAGTATTCTTTGGGTTAATTTCCCTAATGTCTTAATGGTAATTAATTATTACCTATCTGTACTAATTATGCAATAATAGAGATGATAGTTACATTACTATCCAAAGCTTCCATACCCACATGTTGCATCTTCTGTATTTAAATCACATCAAAAATACAAAACAAGGCATTATATACATGCAAAGCCTTTGGAAGAATTTACTGGTTGCTTTATAGTATATAAAACTAAGGTAATTGCTGACTATAGGCTTATCAATGACTTGCTAGAAAATATGAAAACTATGGATTTAATGCAAATCCTATTTCTCTTCTTTTGACAGAGCTACCGAGCCAATTCCTTGCACCTCCACTCTTGGTGCATAGTTAACATGCTCTGGACCAATCTCTCCACTGCACACACAGAGCCCCCTAACTGACCAAGTAATGAGCATTACTAAATTAGTCACCGCTTTAACATGTTACACAGGAACACATTACTGTAAATGTTGAGGTGTCCTTGAACAATGCACTTAACCCCTAATTGCTTGAAGGGCTTTTTCCATTGATAGCTATGGCAAGCTACAAAATGTATAGGTAGTTCTAACTTTGCATTTCAGAATATCTTGTCCAGTTGGTGAATCAAACACAGGATGGCTCCCAGGAATCCACAACCTCCTTTGTTTTTACATACCAAACTGTGATGAGGTTGGACAATGGGATATGTTCTAATGTAACTAAGCGTGATTACTGGCTTAGTCAACAAGCCGATGGTCTGCGAATAGTGGAAAAGGGAACGAGACAGACAGAGAGAAGAAAAACCGCCCAGATTCCAGTGTCAATGTCAGATTGCCAGGGTATTCTTTGGGTTTGATCCCCATTCAATAAATAGTAAATCTAGTGTATTTCCAAAGCTGGACCTCATTGTCTGTATGACCAGTGAATGCTGCTGACCTTTAAGTCGGCTATTTAGTGAATCAACATTATCATTCCAAGCTCTTTTGCCCCCAGATGAAACATTAGCCCCTCTCAGGGCTGAGGCTTTCTGGGATGTTTCCAGTCTAGCCGCCAGCGGGGCTCATCCGGGGACTGCTGGAGCCAACACAGCGATCCAGTTACCCTTCTGTGTGTTGCATTACAAAAAGAGCACATTTGGTTCCGCTAATCAGCTGTAATGCTATTGCCATCGATAAAGTATGTGAAACATCATTCTTGAGAGATATTCCTCAAGTCATTTAGCCTCGTAATTGACTTTTAAAGCAGTCTGGGCTTGACAGTGATACTACAGACCAGGTGGGCTGTAGGATCATTTCTTTGTGTGTGTTGATATGATAGGATGATGCGAGAAATCAAGAGACAATGTTGATGGGAGGTGGAGACAGACATCTTCCAGCTCCCAAAATTAGGAGCATCTTTACTCACCCACACTCTCTCTCCCCACGTGTGAGTTTAAAGCAAATAATGCAGAAAGCTTCTCTCCTGAGCTGAGGAGGCAGCATATTGATTTTGTCTTAGATGAGGTCTCTGAAACCTCATTTACCCCCGTTGTCATCATGGCGGAACATCAGTGTCTGACAAGCTGCACTTCCCCCCTATATCTATCCTGGCGGCCATCTTGGAAACTGTTGAGGGATGCTAATGTGTGTGAGCATTAGCGCTGTCCTCTTCCAGTAACACTGTTGACAGAGGGCTTGCATGATAAGATGTATGAGGTCAGATAATGTTGCTGCTGACTAACCATTGTGCTGTCTAAATAAAGCCCTGTGTTTAAGCACTGATCTGCTCTTATTAGGTTACAGTGCAAACACAGAAGAACGTCCCAGGTGGACCTGCCATCTTGGCATGTGGGTCACAGTGAAACCCAGCACTCCTATGCCCAGAGCTGTTTGGGTATTTAATTGTCCATAGATGATGCTGTCCAAGTTTCCCTCTTTCATAATCTTCAGTGATGGATTATTAAATATACTATTCAATGATTAGGTCATGAAATGATAGCTATCAATGAAATTTCATTTTGCCTGAGGCATGTACAGATCAAGAATGTACAAGTCATGAAGCTTAAGAAATGATACATGCTTTTCTGTTTTAATCTAAGCAAGACTGGCATAAACAAATCAAACATGATACGTTGTGTGAGTAAGCTCTTGCTTGGCTCACAGCACCACCCTGCTTTCATTAGCAAACAAAGCCTGATTGACAACAAAAAGCATATGAAGCAAAGCAGCCCACTGATTCTGAGTCACATTTTGAGCACCTCATAGTACAAGGCCCTCTTAAAAGAAACCCACACAATTACACTTCTCTCAGCCAGAGGGCAGAGATTTCTATGTATACATAAATGGCAGTTGGGATTCTTTTTTCATTAAACAGGGTGAAATTATGCACAAAGACGTGATTCTACGTAATTAAACTAATTAAAGAACATCATTAATAAAATATCAGTGAAGCCAGCTGTTTACAGTGTGTGGTGGGGCCTGGGGACGTGATGAGATGGGAGAGAGACAGACAGTGTGTTTTTAATATGTGCTTTTAAGGGTTCCCTGTGGTGACAGTCTTCTCCAGGGACAAGGGCCCCTTTGTAACAGTCCCTGTGGAGAAAACAACAGCAATATCAACAACATATTCAAACACCAAAATATGAATTGTATAGGGGGGAAAAAAATCTGCATTTCTTTTCTTTTCCTACAGATTATAAGTAGGTTGAGTCCACAGGAGAGTGCCTTATATTATAAGGCCTTGTCTTTAAATAAACTTATATGGATTTATTTGCTTTACAAACATACCAAGTCAACTACCTACCTATTCATTTTTCTTTCTTTTTGTTATTTATGCATTTGTAGATTTTTAGTGATTTCTTATATTTTCAGTTTTGTAAGAATACATGTGTAAATTTCAGACGTTGATGTTTACAGTTTTTGCTTTTAGTTTAGTTGCTCATTTCATATAATCTCCATAATTTATCATTTTAATCGTTTCTATCATAATTTGTAGTTTACAGAGGCGCATTTGAAATACTACAGAAGAAAGTCATTCTATTGAAACCAGTATAATAATTCTAGTTTTAGTACTTACATATATATATACAACAGTTTGTATATAAATGAATTTTTATCAAGTCAAAGTTTAACCTAAGTGCACTCCAAACAGATACGTCATCATCATGTGATTCTTTAAATGGTGATATTGTGCACACACGTTGTGTCATGTCACTTATAATGGTAATGGGCCTTTTCCAAGCCGATAAATGAGGGGTGATAGTTGACGTGCTGATAAAGGAGCAATGGACATAGTGAAACAGAGCCCAATTAATAATGCATTTGTGTCTGACTGTCTGGTCTCAAGGACAGGGCTGCTGAAAAATGGAGGTCATATGTCCTCTTCAAGTGGTCAGTGATCCTCCTGTGCCACCCACCCAGTGTTCAGTGTCCAGCTTCCTCAACTATGAAACAGCACACTTGTGCATCAATTGCAAGTGTGTCCATTAACTGTATTTAAAGACTAGGATAGGTGTGCATGTGCATATGGTGTGCTGGCATGTGGCTGTGTATGTATGCTTTTATATAATAAATAAATAATAAATAAAGTAAACACACGCACATACCGCTGACAGGAGTGTGTAACAGTGTTTCTGTGTGCGTCTGTGTGACGGATGGTCGTTGAGGTGACCTCTCTTAAGAGCAGTCACTGGCGAGGGCCTGTCTATGACCCTTGGCCACTTAGGCACATTAATCACAACCCTCTCCTTCTTGCTTTTATCAGCCTTGCTGAAAGCTACTGTCCAGCCTCCAACCTGACTCCCCCCTTCTTCACCCCTTTGCTTTAGCCATTCATAATGCTCTCATCAACTTCAGACCACAGGTATCACTCCATCATTACACATTTATCTCAGGGCTGCTCTTATCAGCCAGCAGGGCCTGAATATGGAAATGGGATCCCTGCCACTGATAAGGATGGCGTGGATTATCCCTGGCTCTCCTTCATCAGATAGCCACTGAGGAATGGTAACAGGCCGGAACATTCTACTATTGTTTTTCAGCAGTGCTGATTGAAGATCAGGATGGGGGGATGCGGTAGAGAAATATGTAAGTATTTGTTTTCACGAATGTATTTGTGTATTTTCAATAGCGGGGCAGAGTGGCTAGAAAAGAGTCAGTATGAACACAGATGATCACAAGCACACAAGCACACACACACACACACACACACACACACACACACACACACACACACACACACACACACACACACACACACACACACCTGTTTTGCACCCACATATGCACACATACTTTGAACTCTGACCTAGTCATGATGGGTGATCCTGAAGTAGTCCAAGACTACAGCACACAGAAAAATCTAAATTCCAACTTCCTGCATTTACACATACACACATGTACATGCACACAAACATAATGAATTCAGAAATGCATATCAAGTGCACATATACTTGTGCATACTGAATTCAAACACACACACTCCCACTATCACACAGAAATTCATACAGACAGCATCCTTATGCACACACATGAAAAGCATAAAAACACTCATGCATACACAGGCCCACACAAAAACACTCTCTCCTTAGCATGTGTTCAAACTAAAATAGGCCATTCCTAATTAGGACCTCACAACCTGAGCCGTTTCTTCAAAGGCAGCCGCTCCTGCGCTAATCTGAGGCATTGCTTCATTATGAATTCTTCAAAGTCCCACCCAGCTGTCAAGCAAGCTTGTTGAGAGGGCCGTTATTAGTGAGGCTAGTATAGCAGGTACAAAGCCTGGTCTGTTGTTCTGTGTTTCTCCCTTTCTGATACTAACACACACGCGCACACACACACACAGACTTGGGTGAGCAGGTTGACCTGCGATGAGTTCGTCGCCCTCAGGTGTGTTGACTCAGACACAATCTTTACAAAGGAGTATTGACACGGCTAGGAGGGTTCCTGCAAAATCCCTTGCACCAAAAGAGAGGCCCGCCACAGCTTATCTTATCAGATGCATTATTAGCTACAATTGGCAAAACTATCAAAAGAACGTTAGCTGACAAAAGAGGCCCTGTCCAGTGCCCGCAATAAAGCACACCTCTATTGGCCATTAAGTGATTTATGTGAACGTCTTAAAATGGCTTTTGGCTGGGCTTTGATAAGACACAGAGGCAAGCCTGTGTGTAGTTGACACACTCAGCTGAGTATGAACTCACCGCTACACTAAGGTCAGAATCAACATGGGCTACTACATGTTATAATGGGCCCATATAACTCATGTTACAGACAACTGATGTCTGCTTTTATCACTCAGTGTGCAGGGAGAGCACAGAAGATCCTCTGTTGACTAGAGCTAATGTCATGGAATTATGTGTGATATGGGCAACATGATGAGCTGTATTACAAAACATGACATATTGATTGATTAAAAATCTAAGAAATATAATTCCAGACATTGTCCACAAAGTATTAACCTCAATCCAACTCAACCTCATCAACAGGTTAAGTCATCTATTTGTTTCAACATCTTGGCAGTGATTGCAGACATGGGAATAAAAGAAGCCAACACCTAATTTCACATTTGTACCTGTGGTGTAGGGCCTTATGATTTTCTTTCCTTTTTGTGTGCTTGGAAGATGTCAAATTTTTAGTAGAAAAACAATGAAAAACAGTGGAATTGCAATTATGACCTCCCTCTGCACAGGTAGATATAAGAAAAAAGAAAAAGTTCCAATCAATAAAGTAATTACAAACATTTATAGAATTCCACCTTTCTCCCCCTAATATCAAATTAAAGTGTTTCTCTTCTCACTTGATATCCCAGTAGTTAACAGTTTTGTCTGACTGCCCCTTGTATTATGTCTTGACACAACACCCTGTTTCAACAGGAATTACACAACATTATGGATGTTAAGATTAAGAGATTAAGAATTGTATATTCACTACCTTGCTAATGGTCACCATGAGAGGAGTTATTCATTCCAAAATGGGACTTTGGTGAACTGTTTTGAAATCATAAGCTTACCTTTTTAACCTCAATGCTGACACTGACCTATGTAGCCTTTCGCCATGGAGATTGAGGCATAATAATAGTATCTGACTTCTTTGACTCCTCAGACAGCCTGGTATGGGTGGGTGCATTCATGCATGCAGACAGCTAAACAGATTTTAATTGCTTCTCCGAATAGCTTTGGTAGTGATATCTAAGTATGTGGCAATGGTTCTTAAGCTCTCTCAAACAGGGTTGCCTAAGATATCACTCTCTGTACACACAGACACAGATACACACCAATAATACTGTATGCATACACCCATAACACAATGACACATTAAGTCAAGCACACAAAAAGGTTAAAGATAAATGTAGTGGAAGCAAGCTCTCTCCAGGATCACAGGAGCCACAGAGGAGCGGGTGCAGGCATTTGAAACATGACTCTGTGACTTTTTAAGTGAACATTATCTTGTTTCCCTAACCCCAAATCCAAAACTCAGCCCTCTTGAATGACAAGAGCTGGTGTTGGCACGTCTCCGAGCTCTTGCTCCTACATGTTTTTTTCTTGCTGTAAAGATATGATCAAGTCCCCTGCTTGCTTCACAGAAATATCAGAAATATCAGGGACATGAAATCCTTGTTAAGCGGCTAACTGTCACCGGCTGGGTCCTTGATTGGCAAGCTTGACAGTGCACACGCTACTCGCAGTCTTTCACACATTTAGCGAGGGCCATATGCTGAACCGAGACAAGTTACAGAGCCATGTGACTGCGCCTATGGAGCGGCTGTATCACAATCAAATCTCCGTTTAATCGGCAATCTCATGTTACCCCACACTTAATAAACAGCAGATTAGTGCATTCTTTGCTATGCCCAACACACATTTCCGCTACAGAAAGTCCCATGGGGGCAGGTCTCGTAGTTGGCATAACCAGCCATGTTAAACGGTTGGGGCAAGGCACGTCATCTGCTCCGCATCTAGCCCTCGGCTCCAAAGATTTGCTAGGTCAGTCTACAGCCATTGTTGTGGAGGAAACTCAGCCGCCTCTGTCCTTATGCCAACACGACCCCCTCTCATTGGAAAAATGATCTCCATAACCTTTTGTCTGGAGTTCGTCTGAGCCACATTTGGCAATATGTGCATTGTTCTCGTACATAGTGAAATAACAGAGAGAGAGAAAGAGAGAGAGAGAGAGTGCAAGAAGCAGAATGTAAATGCATGCTGCATGGTTGAAATTAGTGTGCGGTGTGAATGACAATAGGAAGAGATGTCATATTGAAAGGTTACTTAGGTTACTCCACCGAGTCTGTCTGTCACCTCCATGCCTTCAGGGAGCTCTAATCACTTTACCCTATAATTACCTTCCCACAAAAGGCCCCGTTAAAGTTCCTGTAAAATAAACCTGATGCTATTGAGAAGAAGAGAGGCCCTTTCTTTTAATTAGGGCCATCCATCTTAACCTTGTCTACCTGAGGTGAAGTGAAGGTAGCCCAGGTCAAGCTTCCAAAACGCCCTTCCCTATTGTCTTCTCCTGCCACTGACTCGAGCACAATGTGACTGCTAGCCTGCTCGCCATGACAAGCCTTTTGTTGCCTGCTCGCTGGCTCCTGGTAGGATTTGTCGATGAATGGGTTTTTTTTTTTTTACAGTGACACAATACTTGCAAATACACAAAGGGAACCCAACACTGCACGCATCACCGTTGTATGTGAAACATATGCAGCGGGTGACTATAAAAAATTAAGTGTAAGCTCATATCATTTAACAGCTGTTGGTGTGACGTAACAGTCTTGTTCCTGAATGGACAACTTGAGGCTTGTGGGAACAATGTTTTTTTATAGGGTGTTACGGGGAGTAGTATCCGGGATTACATGTTTTTACACCTAATCCCTTGCTCTGCTGCTTGATACACCTTTGCACATACGCCCTGTGTGTGTTTGTCTGCATTTTGAGTTTAGTGTTTGTGTGTCAGTTTGTCTCACAGCATGTGTTATCACCCAAGTGTGTTTAGTCAAGCACCAGACAAGGCAACGCTGTGTTTAGAATATGCGTCTCTTTTCTAAAAGCTCCTAGGTGAGGAGTAGGGCCTGATGATCAAAAGTAATGTTTGTTTTTTCTTTCCGACCCCAAGAGGGAGAAATGCCATGTCCCTGCAGAGCACAGACGGGCAAACTGCCTCTCACTGATCAGGTCTCATGAGAGGAATGCTTTCCCATGTGTGAATATATGTGTTGTGTGTGCTACGGTTTCATTGTTTCTTTTCCCTCCTTATCCTCACATTCTTCCCCCTTCTTCACTCTTTTCGGGTGCTGCTGGCTGCTACCTTGAGCTGACACTGATGTGTGCTGTCACCCCTGCTGCAGCTGGAAGTAGGAATGAAACACACATGCACACACACAGAGGACTCAAAATCGCAGGCCTTTGCGTGGTATCTTTATATACTCCCTTCCTCCTCATCATCTTCCTTCTCCTCCTCACTACCTCTGCATCTCAGCCCACTGTATCCGACCCATAGTGCACTGCGTGCGCTTTCATCTGTGCTGAGGTGGCGTGGTCGTATATTATTCATGGGTTGTGCAATCTAAGGCGCGTGTCATATGGCAGAAGTAATAAGATAGAGTACTGGTGAGGAGATGATGAACACAACACTAGAGAGAGAGACACAAGCCCTACTCTCCCGTTGCCTTGCATGGCTCTCTTCGCTTCGTATACACATGTTGGCACACAGCATGGCTTTGATTTATACTGAAATGGATGGCCCAGAATGGGACAGCACAACAGGTGTTGTTTTGAAACAATAAAGACTATTCCAGTGAGTAATATATTAGATTTGTTTCAGACAGACTGGACCTTTAATGGTGTGTGCAATTGGTATAACTTTAGTTAGTTTTTCATTTGATATTTGTGTTACTCAGTAAGGAGAGAAAGTTCTTTAACTCTTTCTTGAACCTTGGCGGTGCGCACAGTCAAGCAGCCATTTTGGTATTCTAATACTCTGCCCCCTCTGTAGTAACCTTACAGTCCCTGAATCACTGTTAACGCCACCAAGTGACAACAGAAATTATATGAATTCCCTTTTATAAAGTAGAGGTATGTATTTAATGGTGGATAGGGTCGAAAAATTAGTAATTGTTCCGTTACATGCAGGAACAAGACTTTTGACCTCTCACAATGCCCGTCAGTTTTGCACAGGGAGCAGGGGGGTCTTTTGAGGTTGGAGGGCAGGGCAGAGAGCAGACCAGCTGACCAGTTTCGGCGTATCAGAGACAGAGCCCTGGTGTGCAATGTCTGGAGGCGACATGTGGTTAACCACCTGGCCTCACTCTTTGACCCACTGGAGTGAGAGAGAGAGAGAAAGAGAGAGAGGGGGAGCAAGGACAGCCTGTACAGCCATTTGCTCATCAATGGAGGGCAACAACGCCACTTAACACAGCTTATTGATCCGCACAGCCTGCAGGGTCTCTGTTGTGTGTCCATTTCCTATTGATTATTTCAAGTCTATTCTTATTGACCCCTTTCTCTACCTTATATCCACTGCTCTCTGCTATCTGCTCCACCTGGGAATTTTTTTAAACAGTCATTTGAAATTATAATCTGTGTGAGTAAATGTCATAATCGCCCCAAAGGCCTGGTGCAGATTGGCTAGAGAGCAGAGGTCTCAGAGGTCAATGACAGTGGTCAATACTGATCCATTTGTGTTATGGCCAGTGCAGTGGTCATTCCAACCAAAATGGCTGACCTCAGTTCAATCTGCACTGCAGCACTGCATCGCAGCTTTTTATAGGCCCTGTGATTTCTTCATCAAATTCACTGAAGATGCAACACAAACTAGTATCGCTGACATGACATGAGATAATTCAGTTGTTATTGTTTCAACAAAGAAGGCTTGCCTATGGTGTGTGCGTGTGAGTGAATGAAGAGTGACACACTAGCCGACTGCTCATCAATGCTTCATAGGTTAGATCATTAGATCTAAAGCGACAGCGCGACACAAGGATGGTGAGTGGGGGTTGCTTAGATAAAGATTGGCATATTGCTATTGATTCACCACCCCTGGGGCTTCTTCTGTTACCATGGTTATAGCTGGGGGGGTGTATGGTGTGTAAGGGGGGGGGGGGGGGGGGGTAGGAGTATGAATCTGACCCATGGAGAGTGATGTAACCATTATGATTCTGATTTAAAATGTAAAATGTAGGTTCATGTTCAAATGATGTTCGTAATTCTCCTTAGCATTATTGCTTGGCATAATCCTGATAAGTCATCACTCATCTGAAATGTATGGCATTGAATTGCAGGGAATCAGAGTTAGTGTTCTTCCAGTGTGCATGTCACTGCAAATTATCATCTGTGATCCTGTAACAATTACTCTAACCCATAACAACGCCTGTGCTTTGGCTATATGAGTCAGGGTTTTCATTGTGAACGGATAGGGGTCTGAAAAATTCCCGTCGAAGCTCATGTTGGACTGCCAAACTCCTCAGCTGTCCTTCTAAAGCAGGCTGAAATAAGAGCAGGCCTCAAAAGCTCTTTGATCTTTTACTGCCAGGGTCAGGGCTGAAATGACGCGTAAATGAGGGAGGAATGAGTTTTCATTTTGTCAACCTGTTCTGTTATTGTAAAGCTAAGGGGCCTTTGGTGTGACATGACAGGAGATTGTTTTAAGTGCCCACACCAGCGGAACGGCTGAACATGTTTGGGTGTCACAGCCAAAAAGCTGTTCACCTACATTACATGCAGATATTTACTGTGTCTACTGAACAGCTGTGGGAGCTTACCTAGAGAAAATGAGTGCGTGTCAGCTGATACAAAATAGTCCACATTCACATTTGCTGATGTGTACATATGCAAGCATGTGTGTGCATGTGTATTCCTCCACAAATCAGAGTTGTGTAGGCATGAGTTCTTGTATTGTGTGTGCATTTCGTCTACTCCCTGAACACACCTGCTGGCTGTGGAGTGCTGCAGAGAGATGAAGAGGATCCTCCATCAGTATGATAGGAGAGCAAAGCAGCAGTAGTAAATACTTGGCTAAAAGGGAGCAGCCTCTGTAGCTGTTTACGGCGCTCAGATTTCCAGAGGAGTGGAACCGTTGCTGGTGCTACATAAAGGTAACAAAACATGATCATTATGGGATGCATTTGTACTAAATCGCTGTACAGAACATCTCCTTCCGAGTGCCGACATCACCCACGCATTGTTCTGACTACAGAGAGAAACCCCTGGAGCTGACAAAGGCAAAGGAAGAAGTGGAGGGGAGGAAAATCGGGTGCCGTATCCATCGCTCAAGTCTCAGCTTGTGTTCAGTAGTTCAATATTACACCCACTCCACCCATTTTTGATTTGAACCTGACAGTTGTTTCTGAAGCGCTGTACTCCGTATCACAGGGAGGAAATGAGAGCGCTGAATTCCACAAATGTGAAAGGTGAAAAATGGAGAAAAACACCCTCCCCCTCCAGAAAAAAAGGAAAACACCCAAACACAGAGAGAAAACAAATACATAAATAAATAAATCAACAATAGGAGCTGCAGCTGGAAAGGAAAACATTGAAAAATTGCAGTGGGGAGATTTTAAATTGCGGTTCTATCAATAATTTAGCTACCTGAGACACAGTGTTTTTGTTCACCATAAGGTTTGATGTGACTGAGAGAAGAGTTAAGATTAGGGAGACTTTTTTATTATTGATGCTGCGGTGCACAGCTCACATCTGGTGTTACACTGCCAACCCCCAAACAGTGCACAGCAATCCCCTCTGCAAAATGACTGCAACACTGTCAATTGTCTGCACAGCTGAATTGTTAGTGGCACACACTGTCAAGTACAGGTTACAAAGCCTTTTGAAATTCCAACAGTTTCTCCTCACAGCAAATATAGACAGTTTATAAGTTAACTCCTGCAACCATTAAAAGAGAATGTGTCTTTACTGCTAATTACATTGCTATTGCCAATGTTAAGTTCCTTTTAGCTGGCAAAAGTCAGCTAGTATGGGAGGCCTATCATGCTGAGCATTTGAATTCTGAAGGCTACTATTAGGATATGAGCCTGGGTTTGATGGGTTTGACTTTGAGCTTTTGGCACATTTTGAACAAAGGCCTGGCTGGGTAGGTGGAGACATAAAATGCTTATGGCTTTCTTGTAACCTCAACTAGACCTTGTAGCACACCCCATGATTCAGAGTCTTGTTATGCCTCCCTAATGCCATGTCAGTACCAATGCTCACGGTTAGCATCACTCCTCCCTACCTTCATCAGTAACTCGGCCAAGCACAAATGACCCTTGCCAGTGCACTGGGGGCTGGCGTGAACTTAATCACTTGAGCAAATTGAAACCACTCGCTCTGCAGTATTTTTACAGGGGTATAGCATATGACCTCAGCCTAGACTGACTGACCTCTGCTTTTGAAAGGACTCGAGGCCTAAAAAACACACAAATGTTTTTTTGGTCATCCCATATTAGGTCAGAATTCCTGCCTTACCCCACTTGCTGTGTGATTTATAACACCACTATAATCCTCTCAAAGTTGACATTTAGAGGACATGGTAAAAGTGGTGTCCTCGGAGTGAATGTGTTTTTATCATCGGGGAGATCCACCACTTTTTGAAGGCCTTCCTGAGCTTGTAATAAAAGTTCTGACCCTGATTACTGGTTCCCAGCTCTGGTTCCTGTCAGCCGGGGGAGTAGGGTCAACAGCCCTCAGCAAAAAGAACCTTAGTAAAGACCACAACTGATTTGACACAGTGCTTGAATGCTAGCTGGTTGATTCTTGGTGTCCATTGGGAAAAATGAGGCAGAAAAGAAGATTTTTTTTAACTGTGACTTTGTTATGAGTCATCTGCAGTTACACACATGGTAAAAGACATGTGGCTGTCAGAACCCAAACAAAACAGCTAAACTGGGCAGACAAGTAACAGACTAGCTGTTAGCACATGTTTACCTGTTTCTGCTCTTTTGTTCTTTATCCCAGAGCTCAGAGCTGGGATGTCAGGGGTATTGAAGGACTTACACTCGGGTTCACCATGATCTGCTTTCACTCAGACTTTGTCATGTCACTATGTTGTTGCACAAAAGACATACATGTTTGCACAACATGCTTGCAGCAGCTACTCCTCAAGAGTTGGAATTCCAGGGCATACAGGGGCTCCCTTATAAAATCCCCAATGCTCTTTCCTGCCCCCTTCTTAATCGTAAACAGGCTAGCACATAGTACGGCCATTGCGCCCTTAATACCTCTTCAAATAATAAGTATTTAGTCTTGATTTACAGAGGCAATAAAACTCTTCAAAGTGCAGTTTAATCTTTCATTAGGGATCTTGAGGACGGTGTCAGCCATATCTGTTCTTCATTATCCTTAATCACTCAGTGTTTTACCTGTTCATTTTATTGTAACAGAGATCATAAAAACACCCTTGTTAAAAAAAACACCCTCCCGACTTTTAGATTATCTTGTTAACACAGCCTTACAAACTGGGCCCATTTAGCTTTTTTTTGGAGTGTGTACAAAAGGGTAAATCACACTTTTTTTTCACTGTAACTTATTTTGCTCATTCTCATTCTCGACTTATCTCTCTTCTCTCTCACAGCTGAATTAATATTTAAGTGTACCATGAAAGAAAATAAGTTCATACAACTGTATGAATTATATAACTCAATAATATTAAAAGGAGAGTAAGAGAGTGATGATAAGTGAAGTAAAACTTTTTAACACAGCACAATAATTGACATATCACTCAGTCCTTTTGTGTGAGCTTATCAATAGCCTCACCATTGAACCATGGTATTGATATCCCAATGTAAAGCCATTCTCTGTGGCCTCAACGGGAACTGAGTTGGGTGTATTCGAGGCCGGCCCATGACACTGACCACTGCCCGTCACTGTGACATGGGGGTTGGGGATCTCAGCTGAGGTATTTGACCCACCAGACCTTTGACCCTTAGATGATTGAAGTGGCGGCTTTCCCTGCTCTGGTTCTCCAGCCTAGAGACAAGGTGACGAGTCCTTTAGGAGCTCTCTGGTTGCAAGATTTCCGAGAGGGTAGAAGCACAGGGGGCACAGGCGCCGGTCTTTGTTGGGAGCGCTGTTGTAATCTGTCTGCTAGGCTTAAGCCTGAAGACATGTTAGCCAGTCATGAGAGAAGCTGGGCTGTGACCTTGAGTGGTCTCAACGATTGTCACTGTGACTGGTTTGCTCCAAGGCAACTTCTCACTCATGTAACCTGGATGACTCACTTAGCTTGACTGAGGTAACACAGGATGTACTTTGTTACCTTGGTCAGTTTTGCAAACACGTGGTGATGTGTGTTGCCCCATAGTAGATCAAAGTTAGATTGATAGCTGTGTAAGTTGTATTTTTTGCTGTATTTTCTCAAAGGCAAGATAGCCCAATACATGTTTCTTTTCTAAAATATAATTATTGTCATTATACTATTTACAACCAAATTATATCGCTTTTAACATGGATACATCCGGGTGTTGTGTTACACTTCAACTAATCTAATAATCTCTCTTAGTTTTCACCTTGTCCATGCCTCAAGGTCAAACAACTTTTCTCTCTTTAGTGGTCTCAAATGTTGCTATGCTGCTCCCAGGGTCATCCCTACTAATCCCCAGTTACTCCACTCCTGGTGGATTTCTCCCATGGGCAGGTGAAACCAGATCCCAAACCCCGAAGCTGGGCCAAGATGTCCACAGAGATAAGTATCCTGAGCCCACTCCCAGTCAGGGGTCTTAGGCAAGAATTCAGAGATACATCATCACAAATCCATTAAGGCCAGCCCACTACTTTAACCACAAAACCCAGCTGCAGCCACTAGACCTTGTAGCCCCATCTTGGAGTCCCAGCACCTGAGCCCCAATCCCAAACCCCAGCCCTGCTCTTTCCTGGATTGCACTCGTTCATGTTCATACCTCAACATCATTTCATCATCATATCATTCCAGTGCTAGTTGTCACTCTCAGTCTCTGCCTCAAACTGAAGTGAAAACAATTTATAATGCCCATGAAACACTTACGTTTTTTTGCTGTCTTTTTTTCTCTCTATCATTTATCAGAGTTGCGCTCTCTCTCTCTCTCTCTCTCTCTCTCTCTCTCTCTCTCTCTCTCTCTCTCTCTCTCTCTCTCTCTCTCTCGCTCTCTCTCTTTAATCATTTGGACTGTGTTATTAGTATTACTGGATGTTTTCCTGCTCCTGGTGAATCAGAGTTCAGAATGGTAAACAGTTGAACTTATATGCCACTTTTATCCAAAGTGCTTTTCAGTTTACCTGCCATTCATATACATTGCACGCTGATGGCAACAAGCTACAATCCAAGGTGCTCGCCTGATCGTCGGGAGCAATTTGGGGTCCAGTGTCTTGCCCGTGGGCAATTGGACATGGGGACAGGAGGAGCTGAGGATCAAACCACTAACCCTGGGATTAGTGGACAACCTAAAGTGCTTCTTTAAACTTTGGATGAAATTGGATATACAGTATGTGCTACAATGGTGTGATTTAACTTCACAGGGTCCAGTCATCATTTAAATCTCACCTGGAACATTTTGAAGAATAGATGAACCCATAAGAGTGTTCAGCATTACATAACTGCCTGCAGTGTTTTATCGTAGTGTTTCTAATTAATGTAAGCTAATTAATGTAACCAATATCAACCTTTGAAGCAGGTTGGAACCCATGTTAAGTGGCACTGAAAACAACAATCTCTCCATTATCAGGCACTTGTCTAACAATTCTGCATGATCTTATTGTGTTTTGGTTACTTGATGGGATTGGGTTTATGGTTTTGCTGTTGTACTCGCATGGTGCCGGCGGCCTAGCCAACCCCATGACGCCTGTATGGGAACCAGGCGGTGGTGGCCGTTAGCCACAGGGCGGTTGGGTTGACAATATGTAGTGAATGGTGGCAGACAACTCTATTGTTTGTGGTGTGGTGTTGTTTGTGCAGCTCAAAAGGACAGCGCTTTTGTATACCAACCATAAGTGGAAGATTTGTCTCCTCGTCTCTCCACATCTATCCCGCATGTAGCCACCGTACTGCCTTTCCTCCACCAGCAGCATTGTGCTTTTAACTGCTACAGTCGCCTTACATGTATTTGGCTAGGTTTTGTGTCTACTGAGGCCATACCCTTCAATTAACACTGTTTTTAGTGGGAATCTTTGAAACCATAACTGTGATTACAAATAAAACAAGCCTGAGCATTTTCATATAGTTCACATTAGGGTTTCAGGGTGGCTTCCCTGAAAATGTATTTTTAATTTTAAATTATCTTTACTACATTAGTGGATATAGTTTTTTTTTGTGGTTTGCTTGTTTGTGTTTTGTATTTTGTGGTTTTGAAATTTTCAGATTGTGATTTTTAATTGTTTTATTTTGCAAGCTTCTCTTAATAGGTGTAATACGCAGGATTTCTAATGCTCGGTGGCTTAAAATGATTTATTGTGTGTCAGGTGCTGAAGCTTATTGGTTACTCATGTAAATCTTTAAGAGCTGCAAACAAAATTATTATTCCCATCTAAAAAGTAATAGTGTAATGTCTCGGTTTGTAGGCCTTTTGTTGCATTAGTATCTGTTTATATTTTATTTTGCTCCTGGTTCTGTGCTATAATGCCGGTTCTTATGTGTTTTTGCATTTTTTAGTGCGTCCTTTGTTTTTATTTACACAATCAGTGGATGATAACTTTTTTAACTTCATATAAAGGGACACAAACATGTTATGTGTTTAAACATTAACACAAATATTGGTATATCTAGCACATTCTGTAAAAAAATAAAAGGCGGTTTTCACATAACAAAACTGTTTTAGAATTTCAGACGTAGGAAAGAAAAAACATTTACCTAAAACAAATATTAACACCTTTACAGACCTTCTATTTTGCAGAGATAAACTGATATTATCATTCAATTTTCTGTCTTTTCTTTTTGAAAAAAGAATACTTTATGTTCTGAAAATACATTTATGTACACTGGGAGCACCCTTGATTATTCACAGGGTTGCCCGAATGTATGCAGGTTATTCTATTCTCCACTACAAGGGCATGTAAATTTGTGATTCTTAGGACAGAGCAAAGACCAGCCTGAACACAAGCACAGCCCCCATTTGTTATCAAGGATATGATCCAGTGTATAGTGTACACTATCTATTTATACTGCAGCTTTAATGATCTAGTACTTCCTGCCTTTGAAGTGCGATCAATCAGCTACCTACCTGATGCCAGAAGAGGCCTGTACATGTGCACCAGGGGCATGAATCCCCCTATTTCACCTCCACCTTCCCTCTTTCAGCCCTGTTGTTCTTATTGTTGTTTTCAGCATAGTAACATAGTATAGTATGGATGGTAAATGTGGAAGCTTAGCACCCTCAGTCTCTATATTTAACTGGCTTTATTACCAGCCAGACTGACAGGGCAGTATAGGTAGGAGGCAGGGTGAACCGCTGGTGTTAACATCTTGCTGTTCAATGGGATCCTTTAAAAACAATTTCAACTCTAAAGTTAAATCTATGAAAATCTTTTTTTTCTGTATTCTTATGTCACAGGTCAGCAAACAATCATATTTTGATTGTTATATTTATCTTTGCACTAAATTCTCACAACTCTTAGTTGCATGTAAGTAACTTACTGCATTGTGTTGCATGTCAGTAATTGATAACTTGCTAAATCAGTTCCTCTCTGTGTGCTAACACATTTCAATACATGCAGACATCTCAGAGAGAAAACTCCAAGTCTCGTTTCCTGCACAAAGCATGTTTTCATTTACCAAAGGAGGAGCGGAGCCAATGAGAAAATCAATAGCACAGATAAGCAGCCCCTCTGCCCTCAATGTGTGACGGTGAACCCATATGGACACAGCAGGGTGCTGTGGCCAAACATGTCACTAAGAGGAAAGGATCCAGTCTCAACCAAATGTTTCTGCTGTTCTCCTCAGACAAAAGGCTGTTGTTTGATCATTCGTAAATATTAATTCTTCAAGGTTGTAATTGAATAAGATTTAAGTGACATAAATCAGAGCCAGAAACAGGCAGAGAGAGCAAAAAAGTGTGCATGGTAGATAGCAGCTGTGAGTAAGTGAGTGAGTGTGCAGGTTTGTAGTTTAAGGTCAGAGGTCGCATGAAAAAGCTGAAGAAAAAAAAAGGTGTATCAAAGAAACCCAGGATGGAGAATGTATACATGTACAGTCTGATCCATGATAGTCCATGCTTAGGGGTTTCTGTGCAATATGTTCTCTATTACATAGCCCAGGTGATTTCTGCCTGTCTCCCCTCAGAACATGATCTCCTCCAGGCCACGGCCCGCGTCTCGTTAAAGCGGCGCGGACCCAGCGTGGATTGAGTTTAAAAGTAATAAAAGAAGCGGACCTGCTGGCTAGGTGAAAAACCCGCTATCAGATTCCTAAGAGCAACTTTCTTTTCATGTGCAGACTGCATTCAACGAAGCGTTTAATTCAACAAATCCATGGTTGTGATCCACCAGAAATGGAGCTGGGGTTAGTTCAATTTGTACCAAACGATCTCCACATGATCAAAGCGCGGCAAGCTCTCCCCAACATACTGCTTAAATTAGACTAACACCAAAGTCTATGGCTCTGGGACAGTATTTGGAATGTCTTACCAGCAGAGAAATTCTTTCGCACATATGGTTTCAATAGGCCCAAGATGCCAGCTTCACATCTTTAATGGGCTGACAGGGAACTTTGGTGCTAACTCTCTGACTCCCAAAAGTTTTGGGGCTGTCACCCGCAAAGCGGCGTTCATTTGAGGGTTTTTTCACTCCTCCTTCCCCTCCTATTACTAGGAGCGAAGAGGAGGAGTGAAGAGGAGGGTTATGCAGTGGAGGCAAGGACTTGTTCTCTCCGTCTTCCTGCTGCAAACATCATCCCTTGCTGCGAGACTGTCACTTCTTGGAGTGTGTGTCAACCACAGTAAGTCAGGCAGCCCTGCGGTCTGCTAGGAGCAACTAACCAAAGTCACTGAGTTACCCAAACCAGATCCTGTCCTCCTCTTTCTCCTCCTCTTCCACTTGCTGATAGAGTCGACATATCAGAGCTCCATACTGTACTACACTGAGCCAAGTTTTTGTCAGTCATACAGGCTGTCCGGGTTTTGTGCGTGTACTCATTATGTGAGTGCACATGTACCTCATTGTGTGCAGATAACTGGTGTGCATGTTAGCCAGAGTGGGCAGAATCCCTTCCTCCCCTACATCTGCAGGGCATGTGGAGCACAGCAAAACACACAAATACACCAGCAGGAGAAAACAGGGGTGCGGTTCTCGTGTGCCTGCTGGAAATCGAGCACTCCCTCGGCATGTTGTAAAAGCTTCTCTTATATCAGTGTTATAACCAGACAAGCTGTACATACCGTGATCCACTTTTCTTGTCACCAAAGTTGGAGAAATCACGCCCTGAACATGATTGTGACTTTGTTTGGATGAGCGGATGTCACATAAATGGTATATCACACACACACAGTCCCAGATATTTCAGATTTCACAGAGTGAATTGACTTAGGACTCTCAGGAGAGTTCAAAATGTGACATTTTCACTCTGTGTCTGCACTTTTATTACAACAGGCATAAAGAAAATCAGAAAAGTAGAACCAGCGGGGGGTTGGTAGGTGGGTTGTGGGTTGGGGGCGTCTCTCCAGGAGCACATTCAGACTTTGCAGCTCTATTTCTGTTCTAGCACAATTAGTGTGTTCCCAAAAGACAAGGCTAGGGAGAGGCAATACATGAATACACGCTTGTTGGCATGTCACTCCATGAGTTCTGTATAGTATAGTGGGAGTTTAAAGTGTGTGTGTGTGTGTGTGTGTGTGTGTGTGTGTGTGTGTGTGTGTGTGTGTGTTTTGTTTTTGTTTGAGCACTTGCTTTATGTGTTGCATTAAATCATTTTTATTTAGTCATATACTATATCAACATATTTTCATGCACACTTTTGGGATTGTAGATATGCCAGGTGAAGTGGCTTCCACCAGTACAATATGAACATGTGGAGTAAAAAATACCTTACGATTTTAGTTTACACTTTCATACAAAAAATCACTATAAACAAACATTCACAGTGCTCTTTTTTGTTTTACATCTTTCCGACAATATATCTTTCATTCCACTGCTGTGTTCATTGTACATTAAGTCACTCTGTACAAGAACATAAACCTAATGCTTAAGATGCAAAGTACAACCGCTAATCATGAAAACATATTTATATGCATCACTCTCAGTATGTAAATCCATGTTGCCAACTTCAAATGATATGGACGCTGGCTAAAAGTATTTGTTCACTGCAGTAATTTATGCATAAAGTGGCTTTTGTCAGGCTGCAACAAAGCAACTTTGATAAATGTCCCTTAATTTATTGTCACGTATGTGAAATCAAAGTGAAACATTACAGGCTGTGCACTGAGCCAGACCAGAGGAGGGGCCTCTTTGGTGAAAGTGAGCATAGCATCGAGTTGAATTTCTTGTCTTTGGAAACTTTTCCTCCCACCTCCTCTCAAGCCCTCGGGGTTAATCAGAGGCATAAAGGTTACGATGTACGTCTAGTGACTAATGACAATATGATGTGCACGGAAACGACGTGACAGTGTGCAGCCATTAACCTGGGAGCAAGACATGGTCCATTTTTTAGAGGAAGACAGGTCAGATCCAACACAGCACAGGATAAGACTTATTTTTGCCTGCATGCAATGTGTTGTGAATTCTGACCAGCTGTCCCTTGAAAGAAATCATTTCTTAATTTTATGTTCTATTTCCTGAACTACAGACGGGACAACTTAAGTACAAAACAGCAGTCAGTGCGCTTTGAACTATGTGTTAAAATGTTAAGTGTTTAACGGTAAAGTTTGCTTTTGCAAAGTTGTTAGACAAGTTACTTTTAGACAGGTCGCATCTGTGTTGTCACAATCACAATCCAATTTCACTCCCCCAACATGTGTTGAGCCTCGTTGACTTGCTCATAAGCAACTTCTTGAGAAATGCACACCCTCTTGAAAAGAGAGAAAAGCTGGGCTAACACGGCGATTCATAGGTTGACCTCTGACGCGACCTCTTGCCTGTTTGCTGACATTTTCGCAATGGAGGCACTTGAACGAAAAATTGGGGGAGGAGAAGGAAGAAGAGAGGAGTAAGAAAGCAGAAGGGGGAAAGGGAGAATGCCTTTTTCTGATGGATGAGGTCTTCTCCTGTTACATTTGGAGAGAACACAGCTGTGAGGAGCTGTTAAGTACACGCAAACAAGCCGTCTGCTTCAGACAAGCCTGCCGGGCACCCGGCCCCACATCCCACTTGTACAGCTCTGACACATGATCACAGCCAGACAATACATGTGGGAGCAGAGCGCGCTCCACTAAAAAGTGAGAAATATTTTCAACTAGAACAAAAAACAATCCCCTCTCAATACCGCTGGGACCCGTCTTGGTATTAATTCATCTTGTTTCTCTTTGTCTTGTGCTGGTTTGTGTGCTGTTGGGGAGAGGGAAGAGTGAAAGGAGAGAGTGGGGTTTGGTGGTTTAGTGACTAGGAAATAGGTTAGGAATGGGGAGAAATGTAAAGAACATCTGCTACCGTGACGGTGTCACACTTTGTCTAATGTGTTTTGAATAGGCCCGGCTGTCCCAAGTTGTGTGGAGGGAAATCTTTCTGATCCATATGCTGATTAAGGGAATTAATGGGGGATTTTTTTCTGAGCGATACCGACCATTACTCTGTGTGTAGGTTTTATATTATGTGTTTAGATTTTTGTACTGGATGAATGGTTAAATAGAGCCACCAGAGGTTTTGGTCACAATAAGTTTTATGTATTAAGTTACAAAATATGTTGACACATGCATTTTTGTGATTTGTTATAACACTATGAGAGCCATACTGTTATGTAATTTAGGTTTGTCAAGTCATTGATAATAATTAATTAGATGTGTGCCATCAGTTCTGTTGATAAAACAGGAACCCAATAGACGAAAAAGCCAATAAGCTGCATTAAATATATTAATTTAAAGTTTATTAAGTTACATTTCTTAATACTTTATTTCTCATACTCTTTCTAACACTATTGGCCCAAAAAAAGCAGCAGCTTTATTGGACACATGCGACTGTCATCTCAGCTCTAACTACAGAGGGACCACATTAGTCAATATGCTCCAATACTGGAAGTGATGTGATCTTGATACTTGTGGCAAACCACAAATAAGCTGACAAAGTTTTTAAACTTTTGCACACTTCCAATCGACATGTAATGTAAAGTGGTTTGGGTCAGTAGACTATTGTAGTGTTAGGAACATGTGGCATTATGCTCAGCTGAGTCATGCTTGTGATTCAAAGGATAATGGAGATGGTTTGCTGACAGATGGATGTTGTGGTGAAATCTGGATCCCTAAGAAAAACCCTGTCCTTTGTCAGATTTTTAGTAATAATCCATAAGTGTTTGTGAGTGAAACTTTAGACTTTTTTGGTTATAGGTTCTTTGTGTGTGTGTGTGTGTGTGTGTGTGTGTGTGTGTGTGTGTGTGTGTGTGTGTGTGTGTGTGTGTGTGTGTGTGTGTGTGTGTGTGTGTGTGTGTGCGTGCGTATTATGGACAATGCTGATGCAGCATTCATCACTGCAGCGCCACAGCTGGATGTGTTTTGGGTATGAGCCTTTCTTTCTCACTCAGTCTGAACTGTGAACTTCAAATGACTTCTGTTGTGTAAAGTGCTAGCACTATTATTAGCCATACACTGCTCATTACACACAATGGTAACATTTAATTCCTAGGTTGCAGGGAAATGACAATTAAAAAAAACAACTTACAACTAGACGAACAAATAAGGGAGGAGGAGTGTGATATAGACATTCTTTATACATCAATTTTCGGAATCATAAATGCTACAATCCTTTCAGGTTTGGATGCACAAAAATCATCAGAGCACCACAGGTATGAGTGGGTTCCTGGGAAAGGCCAAGCTAAATTTCAGCTGTAAAACCCTGCAGTGTGCTCTGCACAGCACCAGTTTCTCTGCATTGGGATTATTTGGCATTCAGTAATCTGGATATAATGGATCTTTCATCATACTATTTGTAGAGCTGAGAAGAGTGTAGGAGACCTCTCCAAAAGAAGAGGACACACACAGTGTGGACAAGCCGCTGTCAGCAGCTTCAGGTCCAGGTCGCAGGATACACTATTGTTAAGTGTCTCCATTTATCACAAGGCCCGGGTTAAAGAGCAACCCTACTTCCTGTATCCCAGCACTTCACACTCAGCTGAGCTGTTCTGCAGGACCATCACAAACAAAGGCAACCTTTGCACAGCAAAGAGCGGGGCTCCAAAAAGAAAATAAACACACAGATGAATAACTTGGGGGGCCAACTACAGGAGGAAATATATTTATATCAATAGCGCCTGCTGTTATTTTTCCACAACGCCGAGTGCTAACAGTAGCTACGTGCTGCTTTGGCTGCTGCCTGAGGGGTTAGGGTGATGAAGGAAATCCAGGTGAGGCATCTCTCCCATTCTGATGGCGTCACGCCGCTCGCTGCCTGCTGATATGACATGAAGTACAGCCTACTTGGCACTGTTGGCCAAACAGACCCGTGACAAGCTACTAGGTCATGCATGGAAACACAAAGTGCGTGTGATAATGTTCCTAAGGTGTTTAAATTGTATAAGGCTTCCTGGACTGTATTAAATATTAGTTTGCACGTATTTACCAATACAACTTTTTACAATAATATGTAGGATTTGCTGTTAGCTTGTGAAGGTGCTTAATATACATTCCCCTAAAGCAAGATAACGTGTAATATGGCTTTGGTTTTCTTAAGTCATCATAAAAGTTGAATTTACCTTCTTCTAAATATTTACTTTTCTTTGTGCTAAAATAAAACACCAAACCCCCCCTGTTTTGATCAAATGGTAAAAAGCACACACAAAGAAAGATATTGTATAAAAATCAATGCTCCCACGTGTGACATGCCACATTAAATATGCAAAACTCTGTAAAATAATTTGGAAATGGGTAGTCGATACATAGTACTTAATTCTCTGAAGCACCTTTTTTGTACCTTTTTTCCCTCACATCCAGTGATTTTGCATCTATTTTCAGGTCCAGCAAAAGATTTGTTCCAATCCATATCTCATTAGTCATCCTGTCTTTAACTCTCAGATAGCTCTGCAGAACAGATTATCTTCAATTAGGACTTATTCTGTCTGTCACTCTCTCTCTCTCTCTCTCTCTCTCTCTCTCTCTCTCTCTCTCTCTCTCTCTCTCTCTCTCTCTCTCTCTCTCTCTCTCTCTCTCTCTCTCTCTCTCTCTCTCTCTCTCTCTCTCTCACACAGCATCTCTGTATGTCTTTCTCACTCCATATTCCTGTTTGTCTATCCATGCATACTGATGTGTGTTTAGACAAGACTTGTGCAGCTAAAACATACGTCTATTTAGAATCATTATGCTTTGATTTCACTTGACAAAACTTTTTTTTCTCTCTCTCTCTACAGTCACTTGAAAGAAAACAACAGTGCCCCCTTACTTGTTCTCCAGATATTAATTTGGCTTAATTTAAATTGGAAAACATCTCCAGCAAGTTTTCCTGGCACAACCTTTGAAGTGACAATATGAAATAATAAACCCTATTAAATATAAATCACAGGGGCGATGTCAGCACTTGCTATGATTCCTATTTGATTTTCGAGAGAGAACACATGTGATCACTCTCTTTTCCATTTTCCCCCCACCCTCTATCCCACTATTTCACCTTTAATTGAATACGTTTCTGTTGTTGTTGCCAACCAATCCCCCCTCCCAATCCACTTCCTCAAGCACGTAATGCATGCAGTAAATAATTCAAATGAAATTAATTTTACAGCACCTTGTTTCCACTAAGCATGCCAACATCTGTTGTCGAGTCACAAGTTTACATTGTTGGTCATTACTTTCCACAATGAGCAAAATGTTTTATTAAAGCCCCGTGGGAGTCCCTCTTGGATCAGTGAGAGACGACGGTGCTGCTGACTGAACCCTCCCTGAACTCTGACAATCAAAGATTGGCTGCAGCTCTATTGGGGCTTGACTACTGTCTCGCTTCCCAAAACGGGCTGGGACTTAATGTGATTGAGGTATTGGACAACGTCGGTCCTTCAGGAAATCGCTGACCATAATGAAACAGAGCTTTGCTGACTTTTGAAGTGACGTAGTGCTTTTGTTCCGCACAATAGAGTAAATCTCACCCTGCTGTTGTTTCACAAAGGCCCATTACACTGTGGATATATAAATAGGCCTTTTATTCTGTTGCTTCTAATTACCATAGTGCAAATACAAACGGCACAATATGAAATGATAATCCTCAAGTTGAATCATGAACCATTTTATCTACTGTAAATATACAACATGCAGTACACATTATGTTGCTTTATAATCTTTCCCTCCACACTTTCATCTATTATTCTGACTCAATATCAAATGAGTATTTGGTGAAGTTAATGATATTTATTGTGACAGAAGGAAGGACCTGCATATATACGTACCGTACATAATATGCTTGAAAGATGTGAGTGCACATCCCACTGTACGAGAGGGGAAAAATAGAGTGAAAGAGCTCATCTACTTGCTGCAGGGACAGTTCAGGAAGTAGGCTGTTTATTTGCATTGGACCGCATTTAAACAGCTATGCATTCACAGCCCTTCAACGAAAGGCGCATATTGTATATTCATCAATTTTAGTACTCATGGGGAGAGAAAAATAAGCAGAATGCTATACATATGTCATTAAGACAAAATCAAAATCATCTGTTGTGGGGTGAGATGTGAGTGTGGTCTCCAAACTTCAAACCAATGTTGCAATGGCGCTTATATTAGTTACTGTTGGAAGGGCGGCCTTAAACACCTCAGTCTCCACAGACAGGGGCTTTAACAGAGCAGAAGAAAAGGGGGAGAGACAGGCTGTGGGTGTTTCTGGAAGCACCTTTCCTCTGTAGACTTGGCTGTAAAATGTGAGGGGACCCAGGACACACCCCTGAGGAGCTCTGAAGTGGTTGTAGCCACCAAGGGGCCCTGATAGCCCTGCTGCTTCTGCGCTTCATCGGCCCCTGAGCAGGTGACAGCGACTCGTCCATACTCTGGGCCTCTGCCAGTAACAGATGTGCTTAGTCAAATGACTAATTGAAAACCTAAAACAAAATCAGCAGCTTGGCTATTTGGCCTGCATAATAACAGGCCTATGCTGATAAAGGGAGTGGGAGAAAACACACACACCCCTCTCATCAGCGGCGCCATTAACAATCATGAGCAAAGATGAAAACAACGCTTGGTTTATTCGGCAAATGAAAGCACATAACTAGATGCTCTCCCTGGAGTCCATTTCCAATTTTAATAATACATCAAGGAGCATAGCCGCAGCAAATGCTACTATGTCGAGAGCCAAAGCATACCAAACTACTTACAGCTCCAGCATCGGGAGACAACTCCCAGAGCTAAGAATTCAGCAAATGCATAAAGGTATACAACATGATAACTATTAGCTAAATTAAAAGAGCCATTACCAGACTAGTGTGTGGAATCACTTGCCAGTTAAAGACTACAAACCAAAATTTTCCATTTCATGAAAAAAAAGTGTCTGCATGTTTGTTTTTTCCCTACCTCATCTCTTTCCATCTTCATCGTGAAAAGCATGCAGCCTTTGCTCGCCTCAAATTATGTGCATGAATAATAAAATACCTTCTAATTAAAAACTGTTGTTAAATATGCAAAAATCTAATGATAATGAGATTGTGCAATACCTTGGAGTAAAGCATATTATAAATTACTTAGAAGTGCAAGTCGGCTTGACCCAAACATTGCATTCTGAAGGCTACTTGCAATATTGTGTCTGGGGCATATGGAGTGGGGGTACTGTAAACTGTGTTTAGGTCTGCTTCAAAACTGTTTGTGTACATAGATGCACACATATGTCTGTGAATGTGTGAATGTGTGTGTGTGTGTGTGTGTGTGTGTGTGTGTGTGTGTGTGTGTGTGTGTGTGTGTGTGTGTGTGTGTGTGTGTGTGTGTGTATGTGTGTGTGTGTGTGTGCATGCGTGTGTGTACATTAACATATGTGTCTGGGTGTTAGTGGGGGATTAAATGTATGCAAATGCATAGTGTCTGCCTCACTGATTCTTCAAGGGAAATGTCTGTGCTGGCGCTAAAGCAACTTGAGGTAGGAGATGAGGAAATTGTATATATTTTATCATTTTAAATACATAGTTCGAATGGTAAAATCTAAAAAAAGGGGTTTATTGTATGAGAAACCTTTCTCATTATCCTGTATTACAGAACTGTGGCTAATATAGCAAATTGCCGTAACCAGAGGGACAACACAAATAATTTTGGAAGCATTAGTTACTGCAAACACTCTACATGAAATGAACAACCTTTGAATAATAATTTTAAAAAATAAAAACAAGTGTCTATGTAGGTGGCAATTATTTACATGTATTTTATTTATTTAATTCTTATTTGCTGTGGCAGCTAAGCAAATAAATCATCATACCACTAAACCAATCTGAGTCTTCTGTCCCCTGCTTGCTTTGTGTTTGCTTCACATCATCAATCATAGAAGTTTTTCTGTTGTCCTTTGATTGAGTTGTCTTCACAGTTATATGTGACAAATCCTTTATGTTGATGAAGACAGTAAATAAAAATAGAATTCCTCAACACATATTAACATGATGTTTTGAAAAGGCAGGCAACAAATCAAGAAATGAGGGTTGTCAGTTTATAAAAGACAAGTGTAGATCCATAGAAAAAGCAATGATGGGAGAAAAAAGTGTCAGTTTTAAGTTTGCTTATTGTTATTCTGCCACACACAGTCATGTCCAATTTGGTTTTCATGTGAAGTGAATAATACCTTGTCTTTATAGAGATGATTTACACAGGTTTAGTGGATATAGTAAAGAGGGAAGAAATATTATTTAAAGTAGTTGTAGACAAACGTATTCATGTAGACTCTGACATGCAGACATGTGATACACACACGTACACACACAAACACACAGCTCTTCATAGCAGTACGATTATTATATTAAGACACATTATTGAATCATATTTATGGAGATGAGAGTTGCAAGTCAATTGGAGGCAATAATATTCCTTAGCTTTATAAATTCACTTGACACATGCAGAATACAGACTGTATTTAATATTCAGCTAAATAAGACTTCTGCCTGATTGAATGGTTTGCACTGCATTGTCAAACATGATTGCTCCATTCTAGGCCAGCCAGTACCGGGAACAATGTGCATATTTCACTTCCAGTCAATAGGCCTCAGCCATGTTTATAAAAATTTTAACAGGACTCTGGGCTTCACAGGTTCATCAGCTATTCAAAGCTACCGTACAAATCAGCTGTCATCTCTCCTTGCATGTTTCTGCCCCCCCTGTCCCTGACCTTCCTGGCATCCATAGCACGCTGCTGTTTTAGATGACTTTCCACCTAGTCTTTATGGCCAAATAAATAGCAGCATGTGACGCTATCCATCACGCATTATAATCCTGATTGTTTTTATGTTTGAACCATAAACAAATACTTATGTGGAAAGGGAATAAATCAGGTGACATTATACAGCCAGCGAAACAGTCATTTAGATTAACGAAGCAAGGTCCTCACACACACGCACACATAGACAAACACACTTTAAGGACGGCAGGCGACCCATAATAGTTACGACCAGAAGAGCTATGATTTGAATGATGTAAAGGTATAAGTTTCTTATTAAAAACAAAGTGCGTCAAAGAAAAGTATTGAAAACTTGTCCCTTGAATGTAGAAAGAGACAGTGGCACACTTTACTGTCAGAACATCTCTGTGTGTACATTAAGTGTTTATGCCACATCTAACCTCCCTGTTTTTATCGCAGGAATCATTGTGGTTTTCTTTAGTTATTCATCATTGTCCTCTCACAGTTGTTCAAGTGTCTTGGTTTGGCTTATCAAACAAGGTAAACACACCATTGATGTGAAAACTTGACACAACAATGTGGTGACGTCAAACAGGCTCATCCAGAGTCAACTGTGAGACTAGAGGGCCCTTTGATGTCAGAAATGCAAGGCAGCGTGGAAAACAAAAGGTTTTCGGTGAGGAAGGATGAAATGCTTGCATGCGTACCTACTGTATATGTCTCCGTGTGTGTCTGTGCGTAAGAGAGAGAGCAAGACAAAGAGAAAGAAAAAAACAGGGAATCTGTGTTTCTGTGTGAATGAGGGAGGAATTGGATTTGTGCATGTGCACGCATGAAACTCATTTTACCCAGCACTCAACTTACATCTTTCATCCAGCGGATGAAGTGAGTGAGAAAGTGGCAGTTCTTTGGCAAATAAAATCGAGTTCATGCAAAGCCAGTATTAATTTGGCTTTTCCGTTGGAATGAAATGTTTTTGTTTTGGGAGGAAATTGCCCTCAGCAGTAATGAATTTCCCCCCTCTGTGCTGTGTGGCACCATAATTTAGAAGAGCGATAGATCACATAGGCTGACGATTTGAGTGTGCATATATTCTAATAGAAAGCTGATAAATATTAAATGTGCAACATTTAAAAGAGGCTTATTTTCCCAGCTTTAAGTGCAGAGAGAGCAACATTTTTTATAATGTCTGCTGGCAACATGAGACAGGGAGGGGAAAAAAACAACAACAAGCATTATTAGGGCCAATATTTATTCACATTTATTTATCCAAATGAGTCTGTTAGCAAAAGAGATATCACAGAGGCAGTGAGTAGTTAGTTTTGCAAAGCTCAGAGCTCTCTGGCATATGACAATACCCACTGCTGCATTTCAAAGCATCGATCACCCGTCATCACAAACCCGTGATGGTTTTGCCTTCTTCCTTTTGTGCTGAAATGTTTACACGGCCAGTCTCTTGTTGTCGTTGTGATCAGTTCTTGCTTTGGTATGAAGTTACAATCAAAATATGCCAGTGTTTGTCTGCTAAAACAGCTCTCAGTTGTCTATGTGGCAGAGAAAAATTGTCCTTCCAAAACATGTCAGACTCCTTTTTTTGTTGTTTGGAAATTAGTTTTAGACACCGGTATGTATTTGGAATGCTTTGATGTGTTGGCATATTCCTTTTCATGTCATCTTCCTGGTTAAACACATTTACAAATCAACACAGTTACTTTCTGGATGAACAGCTGGAGTGTCAAAAACAAAGCAATCAAAGCAGCTGAAGTCGCTTTTTCTGTTCCTGTGTTATTTGTACTAATTTCACACATGATTTTGGAATGCTTTTCCACAGAGTTGTATTCAAACACACATTTAAAGAGGAACCCTGTTCTATTTAAGACTTTTTAATCCCTATTTCATGACAATTCTGAGGCAGTTGGTGAAATTTACTTCCTCGCTCGTTTCTTTATTATCTTCTATCAAATTTGGCCAAAGCAATTTCAATCATACTTCTGCTGCATTGCATGATATTGCAGTCCCACAGTAACCCTGTGTTTTGGCCACAAACACACACACACACACACACACACACACACACACACACACACACACACACACACACACACACAGATAGAGAGAGAGAGAGAGAGAGAGAGAGAGAGAGAGAGAGAGAGAGAGAGAGAGAGAGAGAGAGAGAGAGAGAGAGAGAGGGGCTAAAAATAAGTTCTGAGGGCATATACTACAAGTGTCCCAAGGATGTCACCATCTCTCACAGTGCCAATGTTTTGCAATACATAAACTAGGGAAATATGAGGTCACAAATGATTTGTCTGATATTTTGCCTTTTGTGTTATTTTGATGCATGTGAATTAATCAAGATACCTACAACAGATCACCGTGTGTAAATCAGCACTGCACCTGTCCTACCATTCCTTTCAAATTACAGACTGCAGACGTGAAGAAACAAAATAGACTTTTCCTCAGGCATCATCCTCTCATCACATCGGACTCAGGTTGAGCACCTGGCCTTACACGACCTAACATGTTAGCACTTCCCACACTTCGCTTCATCATCACTAGTCATCGATTTATTATCATGCTGCACAGAGAACGGTAATTTAATAGGGCAACAAAAAAATAATCACCCCTCTCTTGCCCTTCTCATTCCTGCTGCTGATAATGTCTGCTATCAGGTGCCAGTGAGCAATTATTGTTTATGTTTGTAGCACTGTATCTGTGCTACTGCTATCACAACTGTGTAGATACGCAAAAGCACAAACTGCAACTGTGTTATCAAGCCTGATCCGTAACTCTTAATTAGTCAAGAGACTAAACTAATTGAATGCAAAGTTTATAGTCATTTAAGCTGAACAAAAAAACATGACATACAATACATTATATTTCTCTACTCCGGTGATAACTGCCTCTTCCTCTAGATATTAAAGGCCATGAGGAGCACATCCAGATAACATATTTGTCAAGTATTACCATCTCTCTATTACTATGCTCCCTCTCTCCACCTCTTCAATCTCCATTTACAGCAGCAATGGCTCTAGGTCACGCAAACCACTCCGCCTGTGTCGCTCTAAATGGTGCCTAATTCCAGATTACACAAACCTATGGGTGAGATGATATTTCTTTTGTCTGGTCCAAGAATAGAGGCCTGTGAGCTCCTGCAAGCATCATTTAGCCTGGCTAAATTACCATGACAAGGAGATGAGCAAACGGACAGTGCCTTGGCTTATCTCAGAGAGAGTTGCACTTTAAAAGGGCTTTAATGGAACCAATTATTAGAAGGATCTCTTCGCCGTCTGCTCCTGGTGCCACTTGATTGTTCTCGTTATAAACGTCCCTCCTTGCGTTGACAGAGTTGGTCACCATCCCCATCCCCAGCCCGCCTTGTTCTTCATCTCTCTCTCTTGTATAGTGATGAGAAGGTCAATAGACTACTCTTCATAGCTCGTGAACCTTTTCCATATTTCTTAATTAGGCCAGGCTGTATGTAAAAATGAAGCTGATAGGCTGACTTTTTCTCTTGTTCTCTCTCTCTCTCTCTCTCTCTCTCTCTCTCTCTCTCTCTCTCTCTCTCTCTCTCTCTCTCTCTCTCTCTCTCCTCTCTCTCTCTCTCTCTCTCTCTCTCTCTCTCTCACACAGACACACACACTTCCACATATAGAACACATTCACACCTCATACTGTGTTCACTAGCTAAATCTGATCGTATACTTGACATTTCTTACAGGTAAAGACAGACTGAGGAATACATAGGTGACGTCTAGTGCTTCATTTATTATACTTTACACTTGACCAGAGCTGTCAGTTTGTTCTGTCTTCAGTTGGCATGGCACAAACCTCAACACCTGATATACCAGAGAGGTGCTGAACAACACATCCTCAGTTTTGGGAGGGGGAGGCACCACCCTTACCATCGGTGTCAGCAATGGAAGAACGGATGATGAGAAACAGGCAGCAGTGGAGAACAGAGGAAAAAGGCCATTAGAGCCGTTGACATTTTGTTCATGCTTGAAATCCTGAAGTTGTTCTACTGAGAACCAGTCGATTCAAGCACTAATTAGCAATCAGAAGAGTGTCATGGCTCCACCAGTAATTGTGCATGTGCATGTGTGTGAAGTTATACCTCAGCTGGCCTAACGTGGGTACAATTGCTCTATTTGCCTCTCTTTGGTTTTAATTCAGCAGGTACTGCTGCAGAAGCTTTAAAACTCATAAGCTGGAAACTCTTTGACAAAACAAAGTTTGGGGGAAAAAAGCATCACCAGAGTCCATTTAGACTCTGCTGTTTACATTTCCATCACTAAACCACTATGCCATTTGCATAATTCCACGTCCTTACTTCACTTTCCAAGCTATTGTATTTTAAAAGCAGTTTGAAAAGAAAATTGTTTTCTGTCAGGTCACAATCTTCAGTCATTTGTCCAAGTTGCATTAAGTGGCTAGGGTGAGACAATGCATGGGATTTTAGACAGTAAGCTTTAATTGAAGCTGTCTCCAAGGAGGGGCTGAGGTGGAGGCTGAATGTCGGTAAGGCTGGAGATGAAAACAAATGACCTAGTATTACAACTACCACAATCACCTCTCTGACCTCAGGATGAGCCCTCAGTTTCATTCTGTTCGGCTGGAGTCTTCTTTCATAAGGAAACTTGACCAGTAAATTCATGGACTATACGCATATTCTGTATTCCCTATCACTTAGTGGTTATACTTGCTTACTGCAACTTCTGATGACATGTTGTAATCTGTTTTTTGTTTTACTCAGTGTCACTTAACCTGCTTCAACTTTTGAAAATAAGTACATCTATAAAAACTGCAATGCCTTTTACTAAAGACGCAACTCATCTTAAAGCCAATTCCTGCTTTCCACATTTGGTGTCCGTGGACAGCTGTGGTATTGAGGATATGCACGCAAGTCCATTCATTCTTTTTTCGGAGGTCTGCGGACAAAGACACGTTCCACATGTGCCCGCTAGTAAACAGGGTTGCAGTGTGATCACTTCCTAGAGTTGTAAAATCCACTGTGTGAATATTACAAACTGCTGTGCAGTATTTTTCTGATCTGCCTTTAAGCCCAATAATCTGTTAGTCCAACTGGACTTGCTGGATCATATTTCATTGTCTCACTGGCACTTTAAACAACCCGTCCACACCAACACGGCCCCTTATATTGTTTTACACAGTGCTGCATTCGGTCTGAATGCATTCAGTCTGAATGCAGCTGAGTAGTTCCTGTATGACGCTGAACAACAAGATAAAGTTGAAAAAATGTGTGACAGTATAATATCAATAGGTATACAGTACATACTGCTGCTTTTTTAGCACATGCGCAGTTGACATGCTTGTGTTGTGTACCGTCCCAGCAGTCACAAATTTTGGGCTTTTGGACATCCACGGAGGTTCCGCACAGATATGGGTGGATAATAACATTTATGACACGCAGACCAACACGGACCCGTGCGGACACACAGATGTGGTAAATATGAATTTGCCTTTATGGCTTCTCTGCCCTCAGGTCTTTTGAGGCTACTATGGGCTGTTGTGCTGTACTGTATGATTCTTGAATTTTGGTGCAAATTGGAGAGCCCAGTTTTTGACCACTAACTGTCAGCAACAATACTAGCAGTGGCTCTTGCTACCAGTCTTGGTACGGTTGTTTTGATCCATACCCGACTACAATTGCTGAGGTCAGACCTGCCCAAACAAATTGCTCCAAGGGGGGAAATTGAACTAGAGTCTGATGCAACCTCACTAGAAAGGCTAGGTCTGCTTATATAGAAATGTTCCAAAGATGGCATTGTTAACCGTGACAGGTTTTTAGTTACAGTTACAAGACCTACATTATATCCAATGGGCTCCAGGCATTATAAAAATGAAAGAAAAAAAAAACACTTTATATAATGTATGTTCTCACACCATCACTGCTCTCTCGTTGGTATTTATCTTTTTATGGCTTTACAGTCTTTAACATTATCATTAAAACCACACACAAAGTGCTTTAGTTTGCCTTGCTGCAAACCACATCTCTTCCAACCACTGTACCCTTCATGAGAAGAACTGAAGGGAGACAGGGTTAGAAGGGCCAGGGTGAGAACGATGTAGTGGAGGGATATGGCGGAACATTTAGTGCAAACCCCTTGTGTTATCAGATTTCTTTTGCTTTGTAACCAGAGAAGGAAAGGAAGCCAAACATTCATTCTGCTTGGTATCTAAGGGTCAGAACATGGCAAAATTACTCAAGGGCTGGCAAGGCAGGCAGTCAGAGAGGCAGCCAGACACACTCTAAGTAAGTGGAAGTCAAAGTGACAGCACAAAAGGTTGCTTTACAAAGCATTTGCTGTTTCAGGCATGTGTGTCTTTTGCTTAATTTATGGACCTGCTGTTTTAGGGCATTCAGATTGTCTGTACTGGGGATATCTCATTCCATGTCTCAGTGTGTGGGGCTCATTAAAGCTATGGAACGAGCAGCCTCTGTCACCCTCTCATTGGCCTAAGTTGCAATAACCGCCAATCAGGCGATTTGGAGCTATTTCAGAATGCAGGTACATTAAACTGGCTTTGCATCAAGTTAATACGCAGGGTCTGTTTGGCAATGCTGGCCTGATAGCATGATTCATCTCTGATGGCTTTTAGAAAACACCATAAAAATATATTCTAGTAATGACTCTGATGTCTTCAAGAGAGTGGGCTGATGGTGTGGTTAAATGCATGAATGCATGCTTGTATTATTTTCAGTATGTGTTGGATCTATGGTTGCAATTATGCTTTCATTTCCACTCAGCTGCACTGTGTGTGGTACTAAGCATCAACCAAGTCATTAAGTTGGAGTTTTGACTAAGGAGTAGCTGAGTCGTATATGTTTGTTTGTGAGTGTTTTTTTTCTGAGGTTTATGGTCTGTATTTGAATAAGACAGTTGGGTGAGAGTAGTGTACATTACTTGTGTGTGTGTGTGTGTGTGTGTGTGTGTGTGTGTGTGTGTGTGTGTGTGTGTGTGTGTGTGTGTGTGTGTGTGTGCATATGTTCTTAAAATTCTATCTTTGTGGGGACCAATTTAGAGCTTTTGGCCTGCAAAGGGGCTGTTTTTCGGTGTACAATTACTCCTGTTACTACTACTACTGATATGTAGCTGAAGATAATATTATAGTATTACAGATAAGGTAAAATGTGTCTGTTTATGTACAGTGTCAGTCAAAAGTTTGGATACATCTTCCCATTCACTTGAATGAGGAAGTGTGTCCAAACTTTTGACTGGTACTGTACTGTATGTGTTACATTATGTGCATTTGTATTGTGTGTGCAAATATGTATGAGTCACACAGAGTTCAACGCAAGTTGATGTCTTTGCACCTGAGTATCTGCCTAGAGTGTGCACACTTGTAGCAAATTGTAATGCAATGTGTTTGTCGGTGTGTTTTTGTGCTTGTGTGCATATGCATGCATGTCTATGTGCGTGCCTCTGTGTATGTGTGTGTGTATCGTATTGTGTTGGTTAAGCTCATTGGAGGACGTGACCTGTGTGGGTAAGGACAGTGTTTAGGGAGGCGAATTGGGAGGAGGCCAGCCTTCTCATTAGCAGGGCAGATGTGAGGTCACTCTGACCAGATTGCTAGCCACTTCCTTAAAAAAACAGCTCACCAATGGCCTGGCGTGAGACTTACGGAGGGGGAGCTGGGGCATGGAAATGTCCTGTGTTCCTGACATATTGTGAGTGGCCACCAGACAGGGGAAAGCCAGCAGACTTAACCTACCACAGAGGCCGCTGAACACTGTCCCCCCCCTCCCCCCTTCTTCACAACAACATCCTTGTACAAGAACGATGGTCAAAAATAACACAAGCGGAAAACTGCAATGAGCTGCTACTTTATCCCTCATAGACCCCTCCTGGGACGATTAGCAATACAAACTGAGAGAGAATGAAAGAGAGAAGGGCAGGGAGGGAGTGAAGGTGGGCGAAGGAGAGAAGAAAGGACAGGCATGGAACCAATTTCACCACAATTTTCATCCCTTTAGAGATGCTTGTTCGTGAAATGATGAGGAGGCCATTAGAACAACAGATTAGGTAATTACGGACCGAAGGCCAAATCATAATCTCTGGTTCCTTTTCTTCTCCTTTCTCTAATGGCAAAGTCAAGATGACTGCCAGATTCAGGAGCAAGTGAGGTGAGATCTTGATGAGGGACTGCAACGGACTTTCAATGAAATATGAACATGCAGTGCAGTGCAGGTTTTTAAGTAATTAATTAATCATGTTTTGCACCATCTGTTCTTTAATATTACATTTACTAAAGACGGCAAATTTAGCCTCTACGTTAGAATTGAATGTGTTAGATTTAAGGCAATGTAGTGACCAATAATTAAATACAACATCAATGAATCATACTGAAATGGTTGTGGGTACAAAGAGAAATGCCTTTTTGTCTGTGCATTATAATCACTCACTCAAGTAGCAGGGCAGAGTGGGGTTGCTTGCTAACAGTGCTAATGGTTGTGTGTGAGTGTGTGTGCGTGTGTCTGTGTGTGTGTAACACCAGCTAGAATCAGGTAGACAGGTCACACTGTCAGGCAGGGAGCAAGTGCATAGAAAAGAGGGGTCAAGGACGAATAAATTGCTCGGCCGCTCTTTTTGAGATGACAAACACGTGCTCCTGCCAGAAGGGAACCATTAAAAATAATTTACACAAGCTTTATGTTGGCTGAGCTCTTTTTGATGCAGTGTTTCCCCTGGCAATTATGGCCATGGCGCAGCTCCAGCCATATGGCCAGCCGGGCAGTGGGCCGTGAGGCTCAGGAATACCTGGGTGGTTAATTAAGAGCTGTTGCCAGGGCCATAGGAGGCCAGTTTCAGATCTTCCACACCCCCACCATCACCAATATCACCACCACCACCACCGTCTCTGCTAACACTCTCACTTCCTACTAGAGCAGACCCTCCACTGTGACCTACTGTTGTCTCTACTCGCTCACAAGCAGCAGCCACTAGGGACAGGGAGAGGCCACCGGTAATTATTTGAGATAACATCCCCTGAGTTGAGGTGGGATATGTGAGAGAGGAGAAAAACTATGTGGTGTGTTGTGTCTGTGTTTTTCTGTTTCTGGATGGGTGTGCACGTGCACATATGTGTGCGCACGCTTGTGTAACTGTGCGTACACTCCTGAGCATAAAGGTCAACATTTCCACTTTCCTTCTGAAGTGAGTGTAATGCTACTTTAGAATGGAGGACAACGTAGCAGTGTTTCTCATAAATAGCTCATTCTGTATTCAGACATTTACTGTACTCTGCTCTCAGTCGCCCGACCAATTTGAATAAACTATTCTCGCTTGTCAGGGAGCACTTGCTTCACTCTGATTGACATGTAGATTTCTCAGCGACTGCATAAAGAAAATGTGTATATAAAGCATTGGGCCACTCCAAAAATGTTAAAAAAAACAAAAACAAAAACTGTTTCGACATTAATAAAAAGGTGGTATAATAACTAATTATACCACGTGTTTTTGTATAATCAGAAAACAGACCTACTGCATGCATTAAGTCTAAGGAGTGCAGTGATAGCTGGTCAAAATACACACCACTCTCTAAAACATCAAGGTTATCACCTACAGTTTCATAATTCTATATATCACACTTTAAAATAATTGAAAATTGCAGGCAAAACAATAACCCACTGATTTTAAAACAACCACTGGGAGGCTTGACAATTTGAGACATAAATGATTTTTGACTCATATCTCTTGTCTTTCTCTATCTATTGACCTCACTGTGTTATCATGGTTTGTGTTGTCATAACATATAGCTCTGACCTTGGCTGAGGTCTTCACAAGCCCCCTGTCTAAACATATTGATATTCATAAAAGCACTATCACTCTATCAATCTGCTAGACAGAGATCTAATACAGTATAATGAAGCAATAATGAGGAATTTTCTCTTGTTAAAATGTCATTTATGTAATGAATAAAAGATGATGGGTTCAGCTGTCTCTGCTTTGTTCTCAATCAGTCTTTTTTTTTTGTTTTTTGAACTGGCCTGTACACTAACAATGGCGTCATTGGCAGACATTGTCCCGATAATCAGCCAAAATTGCTTCATGTTTCCACTGTATAAACAATCATTAGGATGTTGTTTTGTTCATTCGTTTCGCCTCAGCCTTTCATTTGCAAACAGTGGCTGCAACGAAAACACTGACAGCTTCTAATCTAAATCTGTGATAGTTCAGAATGTCCTGATTGTGACAGCATAGCAAGGCAAATACATTTGTGACTGTGTCTGTGTGTTCATGTGTTTGTGCGTCTCTGTGTATGTGTGTGCGTGTGTGTCAAGTACCCCCTGCTGACTCCCCACCTCATCTCCATATTCCTTTATGGGAAATGTAAATGATTATCTTTACACGGACCCAAGCAGGAAATGGGATCCTACCCTTCACTGTGACTAAAGAAGAAAGGGAAATGTTATGGTACACATTATAAATGATTTATGCGTGTAGAGTATGGCATCTTTTTCCTTGATAACCTCTCCTGTGTGTTTTACGTGCCCACTCTTCAACCGAGATTCAGAAAGGTCCCAGTGGTGCAGTGTTCTCTCTCTGTACCTCTCTAAACAATAAACAGCATTATCTGTCTGCCTGTCTGCTTCCAGTTTTCAGTCGTTTACACTGACCTGCTATCTCATGGTCATAAATCCCAGTGTGTGAATGAAGGGTGATATACTTGATGCTGAATAATTGGTCATTTTGGTTGCAGGCTCCCCAGCTTCACATTATAGTGATAATGAAGCCCTGCTGAATATGGTGATCAGTGTGTGTGTGTGTGTGTGTCTGTGTCGGATATGTGTCACTGTATGCATCTGTCATCTGTGTGCATGCATGCTTCTGTGTAAGTGTGTTGCAGAGGTGTCTCCTGAGTCAGGGATTATTGCTGATAGATTATTTCTTCAGCCCCCTCGTTATCACTGGATCAAACAGACATGTGACCTGCACTTCATCACTCTATTCATCCTCTTCTTAAACTGAGCTCTGGAGACCGGCAGAGAAGGCTGCTGGAACTGTATATATAGGGCTGGTTTGAGATGAGGGGCCCATAATACTGCTGCACTGGGACCCTTTTGCATAATTATGAACCCTTGCTAGGACAGTGTGTAGTATGGTATTATGAATTTGGTTTTACAGCTGAGAAAACCCTATTTGAAAATGGGGCGTGTGGTTGATTTTAAATGACTTTTCATTCATCTGTATCATTCAGTTTGCAGTGAGGTGGAAACGCTGGAGGTTTTAAAAGAGGTAGCTCTTTAAAATATTATTCTCATCTTTACCATACTGCTCTGGCCTCTACTGTCCAGACTCATGTTACAGTCCCTGTTATTATGTGATATTGTCGTCACCTGTCCTCATTACTAGTTGAAGGACAGGCCCTTTGATGCTCATTAGCGAGCACCCCTGTGTCAGCAGTACAGACTAGTCATGGAGAGGCGGTGTGAGCTGCGGCTATGAGAGACTGTGACTTCAGCCAACCTGTGTATACCATGACAGTGGTGACACCCGGCCGGTTCTCCTTTTGTCAGGCGCCCCTAACGAGGTCATCACTGTCCCTGAGACAGGGGTCACCCTTACATTTGACCCCTGTCCCTCCCCACGCTGTAATGTCAACAACTCCTGCCATCACCTGCCTGGCGGCACCGCTCTCCCTCATTGGCTCCTGGCATGCCGAGCTGTCATGCAAGTGGGCAGTGTGTGTGGAAATCAAGGTGGGCTGATGTCTTTTAATGAGACAGACGTAGAGCCCCGCTAATGTCCCCGCCTTCGTTAGGCAGGACCCAGCTGTAGCCTGTCAGCCCCCTTGTTAAGCTCAGCCCTGGTGGGACGGCCAGACAGGGCAATACTGCTGTCGCTCTGTCTGTCTGTCTGACTGTCGGTTGGTCAGCTTCTCTCCTCCCCTCTCCCCTTGGTGGACCTTGGTCTCCAGGGTGGAACGCAAGCTCTGTCTACCTGATGGCATGGTACTGTATGTCATGGCTGTGCTTTCTGCTGCTTTCCCTGAATCCTGGGAGGTGGTTGTCTAATGATCCACCGACAGGGCTTTGGGGCACTCCACGGCATTTTGTTTCCTGATTAGAATGCAGCAGCGGCCTTTGTCAACAGCGATGTCAGCCGCTGTAAGGACAAAGCATTGTTACCAGGAGCATAATTAAATCTGTTTCCTGTGAATCTGCCACCTGTGTTGACCAGGCAGTCAGGGATTCAGAGATTTTTTCCCACCTCCCACTCTGTTTCGTGTTTATTCTTTCCCTCCTCCTACCTCTGTATTTGTTACTGTGTAACTATAAAGAGGATGGATTTTTGTTTTTGTTTCACTGCTTAGTTGCTGGGTTATTGCAAACAGTAGCAAACATAAATTAGAAAATACATTTACAAGCTTTTACTTATACTGAGCTTTTTTTTTTTTCCTCAGTTGAAGATTGCAGTATCAAAGCCAAGAATTTTGTTGCTGAAAAGTCATTAGCAGTCTGGCTAAATGCCATGAAATCTATTTTAAATTTTGTAATTATAATTATATTATGTTAAAATGTTTGTAGATGTAAATGCATTTTATATGTATGAACTATATTTACACATAATCACACAGATACTGTAATTATATGTATATATATTTTTATAAATCCTTTGTAACCCTGTTATAAAAGTCTACAGTTATCTGTCTCATCAAATACACAGTGACATGTGAGCCAGAGCTAACCAGACCATTAAAAGCAACAGCAGTCCCTGGGATATGGACTGGTCAGAAATTAATTGGCCCCATGGCTGTTTGAAAGCGCAGAGAAAACAACTCCATGGAGTGTATCAGGATTTCCCACATAAAATATGTCAATTTTCTCTGCTCAAGCCAGTTGAGCAATAATGACCCCATGGTGCTGTAGAGTGGTGTGACAACACAAATGACACTACACTGTGTGCTAATGACATGGGATGTAGTCGCTGGGTAAACATGGCAATTAAACAACAGTCTCAGACTGAGTGGGGCGCACACAGAACCTTCACAGACCCCATTGTGTCTTTGTCTTAACGCACTCTCTCTCTCTCTCCCTTCCTCTTTCACTGTTTCTGTCTCTCTCTCTCGGCAAGACATTTGCATGCTGGAGGCATAATTGGCTGGTCTCATGGTGGCGATGGCAGTATTCCTAGAACGAGGACATCTCAATGCACCTCACACGTCCTCACTGTCACAAGGCTCAGTGCTGAAAGCCTTCCTGACACAAACACAGCAACACAGAACGCACCCACAATGGCAGCCATGTCTGCTCCCACTCAAACTACACCCTGTGACAAGAAGGAGCTGAACTAAGCACATTTCTCTTTCCCCCCACACCCCCAACCCCAAACCCTTGCAGTTTCCAAAGTTCAGGATTACCGTCAGCATGCAGGAGCTCTGCTGGAGAAGTTTTTTGCTCTCTGAGAAGGCTGTGTGAAAGAGTTTGGAGGGTGACAGCTTAGCTGTAGCAGTTTGCTGGAGGAAACTCATGTTGAGTTTGGGTATGTAGGCACATTCGAACATGCTGTAACTTATAAGTGGCACGTTTTGTATGCATGATGGACTGAATTCAAATCTCTTGTCAATTGATATTTAACACACAAATGTGTTGTATGTTTAGAAAAAGTCATATGGGCAGTTTGTTACTTGTACAGTACTCAATATGAATCTCCATCCATCATCACAAATACACGTCCTCATTTTTAAATGAATCATTGAGTAGAAACAGAATATGCATGGATGCCCACAGGTGACACTGCAGTGTGCCACAGTGGCCAACACTCGCTCGTCACATTGATAGAGTACCCCTGCCAGAGCCTTATTTCATTCACCCATGGAACAATTAGCAATGCTGAGCAGTTTTGCAATTAACAGCCTCATAACTGTCACATGCCCCAATTTTAAATCAGCAGGAGTAATATCTGTTTTAGAGCAAAGTTTAATTACAAAGTAAAGCATTTGCATTGCAGTTATTACCATTTTTAAATGACATTATTATTACTTTTTTAATTTTTAAAATGCTACAACGTCTACAGGCAACGCCCCTCCCTCAGGCAAGAAATTCGTTTTGGCAGGGTTTATGTGTAACTGTCACACCCGTATGGAGAAATTACACAAAATCTGATAACAATGCATTCTGAGCTTGGTTTTACCCCTGAGTGGTGATAGAGAATTAAAGTTTTTAGGTGACTGAATGAATGACTGCCAGTGCCAGAGGAATAGCATTCACTTCAGGCTTGACATTCTCCATCAACAGCAGCATACTCTAGTAAACAAACAGTCTGTCTAAAACTCTAAATGGGCTCAGTCAAAATGGATGCGAGAGCCCAGTCAAGGCTTAAATCATCTCTCTGTTGAGCTCAAAAGAGAAGCGTCAAAACCAGAAAATAGAAGAGCCAGGCTGATGGAATCTGGCGCAAACACATTCCCACCTTTCCAATCTTATTTTCGTCTCTCGCCTTCTGCCTGGTTCCCTTGCAGGGGCTTAGTGTACTTTTTTTTGTCCCAGTGCGTACAAAGTCTATCAGAATGCATTTGTTTCAGGGAGCCCCCATTCACTTTCAAAGGGTTAAACAGACCATTCACCGGCCTGTCAACATTCCCTGGCCCGCCTCACGGAAAAGTCTGCTCGAGTTTTGTTCCCGATCAACACTTGTCTCATCGGCCCGTTGTTGCTCGCGTCGTGTAATATCCATGACAATCGTGTTGGGCTTTTCAGGGGGCTCTGTAGCACCCATTCTGTGGGGCCACTTTCAGGCCATAAAGAGCTTTATTTGTGTGGATTTGAAAGAGTCATGTGAAGTGCCCTCAGGCTGGAATCCTCTTCAGCGGGTCACCACTGTCTCAATGGGCTTCACTCTCACTGGCGGCCATCAGTACTGCCCTCACGTTCTTATGAAGCAACATCAACACCACTGCTGCAAGAGTTCTTAAAGTCCTCTGAAAGGTGCACTACAGGCAGAAACAGAGGGGGGGAAAGGAGATGAGGAAAGACCAGGGATACATGAGAGAGAGGAGCCCAGGGAGGGAGATAACAGTCAGCAGTGGGAGGGGTGAAGAGAAAAAATAAAGGAAAGATTTTTGGGCTTGGATGCAAATGATGAGCCCAGTTTTTGGAACTCTTGACTTGTCTGGGTGTCCAAAATCAGAAACATCACAACCTTTTCTGCCCTGCACCGCATCTCTCTAACCCACCAGCCTAAAGTGTGTGGACATACACAAAACATACAGAAAGCTACAGACACTGAAGGCCAGGGCGTGGGAAGTAAGGGAGGTCCAACTGTGTATCCATTTTCATGGACCATATGGAAATTCTGTTGTGTGCCCAGCGGACGCGTTAGATAGTGGTGACCCTAACGGCCATGTGTGTGTATGCTGAATGGTAAACAGTGTGGAAAGGGGCGTCACTCTGACCCCCGGCATATGGGTATCCATTCTGAAGGAGGGTTTTCACAAACACAACCATGCTGCCAGGCAGGCCCTTGGGACTTTGATTTGTTAATGAATTGCTCTATTGACTTGCATCTTCGCTTGCTTCATTAGAAGACACCAACAACACTCCCTGTTTTCTTTTTTTCCCCCTTCTTTTTATTCAAGCCTGATCTTATGCACAGAGAGGAAGATGTGGGCAGAAAGGGAGGGGGGGGCGGGTGCTTTACAGAATGCTATTGTATGTTTGACTTAAATCTTCAGGCTTGTCATCTGTTTTTCCCCCTCTTCTGTGGCTTCCATTCTTCAGTCCAGCTAATTTGTATTGTGGCAATTTAAGACAACTCTCCAGTGCTCAGTGATGCAAGAGAACAAACCTAATGCCCGGCTCCCCCGCCTCCCTCTCCGACACCCCCCGCCCCTGCCTCCCAATTTCAGACAGGCCATGGCCCAGGACCAGCCTCCTCTAAATCTATTTCCCAGTCCCTCCCCAGCCCTCATTACCATGTGGAGACAATAATGGTTTTGTCAGGACGATACCTGCTTTACAAGTAGCAGATTATTGTGTCCCGCCAGTGTTAACACAACAAGTACAAGCCCTCTGTCTGTGGCCATTCCACCGGCTGTCAGCACTCATCCATAATGGCAGCGTCACACCATAACACACGGCACACAAAGACGTGTGACCCTCCAGCTTCATACACAAAGACATACAGGCTCTATAAGACATACACAACATATGGCTACGGCATTATGGCTCTTGGTTCTACCACAACTCGCCATCGAGCCAAAAACATCCTGCCCTTTGTCCAGAAAATGTGTTGCCCCTGGCTGCTAGGCCACACAATGCCATGGTTGTGCACCAATTACACCATACTTTACCATGAGTGCCATCTGTATGCCAAATGGGCCAGTCTGTCTGGGCATTCTGGTCTGATAGGTGTGAATTTTACAGGCCTTAGAGTGTATTAAAGACAGCAGGAGTCTTGTATGTGTGTGCGCATGCATGCATGTTTTTTTTCCTATTGTTTTTTTGTTCATATTATGTTTGTGTCTTATTTAATACTGTATATATACCCATATTGTTATAATATGAAAAATGGAAAAGCAGATTTTACATTTCTTCCTACACTTCTTCCTCTTTGTCGCCAACAGCAAACATAGGCAAATAAAGGCAAAGGAATCTGTCTCGTATCTAATCTTGTTGAACTTCCAGTGACATCTACAGACATGGGCAATTTAAAAGGAGTTTTTCATTCCAAAACCAACACAATGGAGAATGTATGTTTTACTACGGGTAAAGGCTTTTATCGTGTCCCTGTGTAGATCTCTATTGACAATGCCTCATGCAATACCAGTGCTTACACTGTCCTAGAACGACATGAGAGGAAGTGTAGCAGACTTTGACAGCCTTTTATCACGGTTGCAGACATTAGGAGTCATCACAGGAATTGTGACATTGTATTTTTTATCTCTAAAGGAAACTGCTGATATTTTTAGAAAAAAAGTCCAATGATGTTCATTCCATGTGTGTCAATTTATTTCCTTCATTTGAAACATTAGCAATACTCAAAAGGCTGTACACTGCAGGATAAAGGGTGTGTACTTTTTAATATACCTGTATGTACTGTGTATACTAAAAACAGATTGTTGACTGATTGATGTGAGCCTCCCAACTGAAACAGTGTGTGTCAGCTGTAATGCAACAAGGGAGGTGAACTTATTTCAATCATGAACACAGGCTGGCTGAGGGAACTTCCTGTGACTGTATATGTGAGGAGGCAGTGGGTCAGCTGGAGGAGCTTCCTGCCCTCTGCAGAGTGGTGGACGCCTGCTGTGTGGGTATAACATGGCAGGCCAGGTCTATTGTCTGGAAAGAGGATGTGCTCCGGTGTTGTCTCGGCTCCGGGCCGGGACACACTGTGTATGACGCACGAAAACTCTCACTGGCTGGACCCAAAGAGTCAGGGTGGAGCATTCCACTCTGCTGTGAGTTGTGGCCTGGTATAGCAAGGTTGTGTCCAGAAACGGGTGGACAACTAATGTCTATCAACAGGAAAAGGTCATTTCTGGAACAATTTTAGGGCGATAGTTTAATATCTGAATTGCGTATTTTACCCATATTAGGCTGTTTTATAATGTGGTTACCTTATATTTGCTAAAATATAACTTTTAGACTTTGGGAAATGTATACATTGAATTTATATTTCTATTCTTTTTATTACAACTTTCAAAATCAGTCAGTAAGTTTTCTACAATAGCTGCCCTTGGCTGAACCTGCCAAAAAATGCTGTTTGCCTCCAAATAGTTTTTTGGAACAGATACCAGATGAACATTGACAATGGTGGGTTCCTGGAACTTTTGTATAGTATAACATATAAGTATAGTATAGTATAACGTATAAGCTGTTTTTACAGTCTCTACTTTAAGATTAAGCAATCCAGCAGAAGTGGAAGAACAAGATGAACCCATGTAGCTACTTTAACTTCAAAGCATTAAGTTACTGAAATATTTCTTGCCCTTGCATTTTGTATAAACAAACTGAAGCTAAAACCTTCTTTTTTGGATGTAGAGTATATGTACAAATTTAGGAATTGTAGACATGTTTGCTTTGTTAACATATTCCCATAATTTGTGACAGCAAGCTGGGAACACTGCAGTCCACCGCAAGCCTCAGATGTCCTACTTGTAATTTAGCCACACAGCTAGATCAAATTTTATGAAGTCAGTTTTCAAGTTTTTAAAGTCATACATTCTAAGCTTCAAATCTGCTAAACATCAATTGAAGAATTTGTTTGGCCGGGTCAGATACACACACACCAGATATAAATAAATGAATGTTTAGATGATGCTTTGATTCCTTTCTTTCCACGCTCTTGAAACATGTTCACTCATGAGGCTGGCTGACTTAAACACTTGTTTTTACATTTGGCTGATTATAATGATAATAATCCCGACATGGCATTTCCCTTGTGCTATCAAAAAGTAATTCCTTGCACAGATGGTTATCATACCTAGGGACAGGCACAGAGTTAACAGACAGAGTATTGTTTCTCAGCAATGGATGTTTATGAATGATCTATTATACTTTTATATCCAAATCAATTAAGAAAATGATAGAGTGGAAAAAAATATACACATAGCATTTTTAAGAAACACTGATAAATGCTGTTTAATCAGTATCATTGCCATGGTAGAATTAACTCAGCTGAACTGACTGAAGCTTGCCGAATTACTTTCATGAACTCTTAAAACAGCCATGCATTGATGGAAAGTATTGTTGACAGGTTGTCAGTTGTCAATCAAAAAGGAAAGCTATTCTTTTGATTCCCAAAAAGCTGACATTTTGGATATGTGATGCTTTCACCTTTTGGCCTGGTTTTTATCCTTTCTACTGTACACACCTCCATGCCTACACAGATTTAAAGATAACATATCACATAACTACATTTATAGACTGTGTCAATCCTGTCGAGAAAAATGACCAAAAGCAAAAAAAAAACTATTATTTCACATCAAATGCAGACATGCTTTATATTCATACTATGTATATCAATAAGTGCTGACAACATAAACCGGGCCATATTTATACAGTAGACAGGACCTGTGCAAGTTAGTGTGTACTGGGAATATTTACTGAACACAGGGAATAATTAGGCAGGAAAAGTGATGTGGAGAGACAGAGCTAAGCTACCGATGGGCCAGTCACTTCTACAGAGCTGCATTAGAAACAGTTGGGTTTCATTTCACATGCTACTGTGCTTGGAGGAATCTCAATATTTATCCAGTTTGTCTGGCCATGGCACCTGCTGGGGGAGACATTAGTCATTTGTAAGTATTAACATGGGCATCCCCTCCTTCCCTCATCTTCTCTGTCTCTTTCTCTCCTTGTCTTCCTCCCCTCTCTGCACTCTCACTCCCTCCCTCTGTGAGTACACTGTCAGTCATGTTGTAGCCTTTTAAATGTCATCCACTTACTGCGGAGAGCAGTCGCCCCACTTGACAGTTTTATTGGGAGACGTTGTGATGACGATGATGAGAGGGAGAGAGAGAGAGACAGAGAGAGGGAGAGGGAGGACTAGGGGAGGCATCATCGAGTCAAATCAAATTAGAATAATCAGAGTGATGTGATTAATAGGAGAGCCATTGTGGGGTAATCATGCACAGCGATCATCACTGCGGTGGACTTCAAATTAGCGTGCCCTGCAGTGAGGCTTTGATCTGGCAAGCATCAAATAAAGCTGGGCGTCAGGTTGTCACTTACTTAAAGTACACCTTCGCCTTGACGTCTTTTTGCCACACTAAAAATAGAGACGGAAGACAAAACGTGACAAAAGGCAGAGGTACAGTTGACAAATGATCATGACTGCTCTGTGTGGCACCTGCTACAGTAAGCCACAGATCTATATTTCAATTTCTTAAGGTGGACTTCGAATCCTAAGTACAGAGGTAAGAGAAGTGACAAAGTGCTAGAAAGGAAGACATCAAAGTGACATTAGCCCTAGTGATTTTTTTATTCAGGTATATACCTGTCAAACTCAGTTATGGTGGAAACATTGCTGCAGAAATCACCAAGGAATTATTTATCCAGTCTTTTTCTTTGTAAGTGTCCTGCCTTTAATGCAAAACATCTGGATGAGATTTGGGAGGTGCATATGCTACATTCACTGTGTCCTGTAGGCTGCTCTTTTATTTTAGTCAACAGTGCTTATGAATAGGAAGAGAATAGACAGATAGAATAGGATTGGCATGCATACTGCTACTGCTATGGGACTACTGAAAATCCATCTAAGACATACAGTTAGACAAAAAAAAGAGAGAAAAAAATCAGAATTTTCAAAAGAGACACATAGCCAAATAAGGCCTTGCCCCATCCCCTCGAACAACTTGAAGATGTAGAGGCAAAGAAAAAGAGACTGTCATGGAGCTTGTAGTTGAGTTTGTGAAAGCTCAAGTGTCATGGAGACTGTGCTTGGTCTCTGAAACACAGAGCTTGCTTCTCCCCCCACTACAGTAATACTGACATTTTTATTAAAAGGTCACCAATCTTTTCATGTATTCACCTCAGCTTTTAATGCAAGTAGAAAGGTGAGCAGGAGAATGAAGAGGAGAGATGCGAGAGACAGGAAGGAAGAGAGAGAGGGAGAGAGACAGGAATTAGACATGGACAGAGGTGAAGCAGGACTCTGAGAGATACAAGATCAAAAAGAGAAAAAGACCAAAGCGATCAGTTCCTAGACCAAGGTCAGAGCTATGGAGTACATATCCCCAGCTCTTATCTCATACAGATACAGAGCTTTGAATTTTACATGGAGAACGATACGTATAGTTGACTGCCCTTACAGCACGTCTTGCATTATGCACTGTTTATAAGGTTCTGGTGTCTTTGCACAATATTGGTATTTGCATTTAAGTCTATTAAAAAATCAGTGGGAACAAAGCACAGTCCAGCATCTTAACTGTACACATGCTAAACTCAGTGATTCTGACTGAATGAGCGAGCCAGTACAACTCCCCATGTCCGTTTTCTTTACTTCAAGGTTGTTTATAATTCTCCTCATAATAGGGCAGACTCAAACAATTTTAATTGTAAGTCAATGACTCATAAGTCTGTACATTTAAATCAGCATTTATATGTAAAATAATTCAGCATTAGTATGTGAGGATATCCATTACTGCGATAATACTTTGAAATGAATGCCAAAATAAAAGGAGGCCTTTTAGTTCTCTAATTTACTATGTCGACCGCATGAAGTTAAAAGATGCCCCCATTTAGCTGTTTAAACGAGGATGTAGAAATTTTTCCTCTGAAAATGGATTAAAATAATTTGGCGAGAATAATCATTTAAATAGCAATAAGGACCCAGAGTGTATCTATTGAGCATAAAATAATTTCAAGTATAAATTAAATAGCTTATTACTGCCTTTCATTTCGTTGAGGGAATCGTCTGCATTCCTTTTTTCTCAGCCCCCTTGGTAGATTGGGTAATTTTCTTTGGAGGCTGGTGGAATAAGCGCCGTGCGGCTGCGTGTTCAGCAGGGAAAGTACATGAAAGTCTCCTGTTTTACACAGTGGATCTCATTCTCCATGCTGTCCATATTTCTGTCTGTCTATCTTGAGACTAGTGCTAAAGCTCCTTAGTCTAACAGTGTTAGAAGAGTAAAAGAGACCTCGTAACTGCGGCTCAATGCGATTCTCAAGAATAAATCCAAGTCTAATCTTTTATGCCTTACCTGTCAGAAATCCTTCACTCAGTGCGCCCCTGCATTCCTTTACACATTGTCAATATGTCAGAGAATTGCTGAGATAGGTTAATTTCAACACCTGTCAGCCGATGTACACCCCAAAATGAAGTTGTGCAATAGGCTGGCCTGGGAATGTTTCAGTACTGGAATGCAGTGTTCAGTGACTGGAGGGAGTGAAGTAGGGGGTGGACAAGCTCTGACTCTCGCTGTGTGACGTCAGTTTGGTGGCATGGCAGAAAGCTGAGGGCCTGTTTGGCCCTGACAGCTGCGTTTGCCCACAGTAATGCACCCTGCCGGCCGGGGCCAAGGCCTCTCTCCTGCTGTCAGCACACCGATCGGCTTTCATGGATCATCTCTTATCTGCCGAATCTGTCATTGCAGAGGAGGGCTGCTTTTGGGGGGCTTTAAACCATGCTGCCATGGTTCACAGACTCCAAGCCCCCCTTATGGATACTTTGCTCTCGCTCTCTCTGTCTCACCATCTTTCCCAATCCATGTCCTGCTCTCTTTCTTCCTTTATCACTCCATCTTGCTCTCAAATGCATACCTTCTTTGCCATTCCATTTTTGTCTCTCCGCCATTTGTTTTCACGAGTGAGTGCTAACCTATGAGTGCTAACCTGAGAGGCATGATATTGGAGCTGGGGGGGTTGGTGGATGGTCGCTATGTTGCAGAGTAAGGGAGGGTTCTGGGAGGGAAGAGGCTTTTGTTTGTTTGGACAGATGCACAGGCCCATCTCTGAACTTCTGTCAGTGATCAAAGGAGCCGATGATGTAGAACAGATTCATGGGCCATGTCTTATCAGCCCTTGCTCCTGCCCTCATCCATCATCCTGAGCCCTCGTCCGTCTCATTCCGATGACGGCACCCTAAACAAGGTGCATTAATCACTGCCGCTCCCCTCTTTGGCCAGGTGGCCTCATGCCCTCCAGACATCCATGCAGGCTCTGAGGGCTGAGGGTGTACCCAGGCTCAACCCCTGGGCCCCCTGGGGCAGCTTTGCCACCTGGGTCTGTTCCTTTCCCACCACCAGCCTCTGGTGCTCTTCCAACAGGTCTGCAAAGCTCTTCCAGGAATTTTGTTGGTTAAAGGAGACAGGCCCTTTGAGTCAAGTGTTACAAGTGCCGGACATACACAAGCAAATATACACTCCTAAATGTACACATATGCACATGTATGCATGCATATATATGTGCACTCATGTATGTTCCACACCTTGCATGTCTTACAAGCAGAGTGCACCTGGTGGCCTTTTAGTGTTGATATCTTTCAGTATACTGTATATATGTCCTCTTACTGCAGTTACCTTCAGTCAGAGGCATCCCCCCTTATTGATTTCAAATGGAAAGTGAGTCATTGCGCTTGTAGAGGATGAAGGGGAAAATGGCTTAAGTGGTTACTTTGTGTCAGCAGGTTAAGCAAAGCGTTTCACACAGGCTTTTACAGCTAGAGATAGTGCCTTTGTGCTGAAAAGACTCAACTTAAAACAAATGCCAAACGTGACACCAAAGGGTAATGGCTACACACAAAATGAGGTGTTTCTAAGGAAAGGCTTGTTTGTCACACCAGGCTGTACTCTCCTTCAAAAGTTTCAGAGGTGAAAGTAAGACTTTGTCCCAGAGTTTCTGGGTTAACTTAAAATTAGTCAGTAGTCATTTCTTTTAGCAGTCAGTATCAGAATCACTAATTTAAAAAGTTTATTAAATTCATGGGTATAGGTAGACAGAAGAATAAACAGGAAAAAATAAATGTTATAATAACTATAAGTACACAGTGTTTGCTCTTTAAAAACATGCATGTGACCCTGCTGAACATTGTTTCGTATGTTCTTGGGAGGTTTGTTGTAATATAGGTTAGCAACAGTGACCGCAGTGAATTACCATTATATTGCTGGCCATGCTGAGCACCAAGGGGTGGTTATAGCAGTCTGGGAATGAGGTCAGAAGGTCAAGTGCCAAAGCATAGTGTCAAGCAGTACAGAGTAAAATGATGGAGCATGTGTGCTTGAAGAGCCTAGCAGATGCAGAGGAAAAAATAACACCAGACAGAGACACACACAAAGTCAAAGTCATTCCTGAGTTGAAATCTTAAGCAAACAGATGTTGACAGGCAGACTACAAGTTCATCCCAAGGTGAGGAGACATAAACACTTGAGGCTGGACTTCGATGACATTCAGACAAGGCTATGTAGTAATGACACGGGAACACACACAATCAGCACCTATCAGCCAACTCAATATTTCTCTCATATTCTCCCATATATGTCAGTATAGTTGCATAACCTTGCTGCTGTCCTTGGCCTCTGACCTGTTAATAAGCCTATTTGTTAAAATGACATTGGCAGGCAGCATAAGCTTGGTCCTCCTATTCCTCAGAGTAGAAGTCAGTTATCCCCCCTCTCAGCTCATCTGGCAGAGGTGAGGGGATATCACTCTGACTGCTGTGACAGCTCTACTTAAGCATATTCATGACGAGTAGAGTCTCATTTCACAGGTGTATTAAAATACCCCTAACCCCTTTCTCAAAGGGAGCCTCGTCTCACACCGCAATGGGTAGATGCCATGCATAAAAATCGATGGGGAAAATATGTAGAAATATAAGCATGCATCAGAGGCTGGGTCAAGAACCTAATTTCACAGTGACACCAGGGGTAATTTGGCTCTTGAAATGTTTGTCAATTCACCATTCATTTGAGCAGGCATGGCATTGTGAGGCCCCTGATGTGAGTGCAAGGTGGCCAACCTGAACGCCTGTATTTATGGTGCACTTTTGTGAATACATTACGCCTGTCACAATGAAATAAGTGACATACTTACATGCTGCGAGGAGTAAGTCCAAAGGGGCGAGCACCGGGCGAGGGAGAGATAAGAGGAGAGGTAATTAGTACATTCATCTTTTTTATGATATCATTTTTCAGACATATATGATCACAATGTAAATTAGAAATAAGGAGGGACCTGAAGAAAATGGAATTCATTTGGAGCGGGTCAATCGCCCTACAATAGCAGTGCTGGGAGGCCAGGTGTAATTTACGGTGGCGCTTGGCCCTCTCTCTCTCCTGCCATGCACCTGGCAGAGCCTGATACCCTGCTGCTCCCCGCAGCTGCTGGGCCTTCGCTCCCACAGATAACTCTCTCATCTCCGAATGAGATTAATTTACCGCACAGGAAAAGGAGGAAAGTAAAGGGAAAGAGAGAAGAGAAGAGACAAACCTGCTCTCCCTTTTTGCATCATCTTTCTGTCTCTCACTCTTGTGACTCAAGACTAAGCACTTACTGTAATGGCATTCTATGGATTATTGATTTTTGATTTGGTTTTTCTGCTCGGCAGATGCCCTCTGTTTTAGCGGAGCCATTACCTCCGTAACGATTAGAAACAAAAAGTTAATTATGTAATTATAAAGCCAATAACAGCCTGCGCTGGTTTACCCTGCTTTAGTCGGTTTAAACATTATCTCTTGTGTGCACATCATAACAGGCGGAATGTGAGGAGAGGAGATTAACGCCTTGGAAAGCAGATGCGGAATTTAATTCTCCAGTCCATGGCTGCCTGGGAAACCATTAAGTAATCACAACATTCTCCCTCGATTAAATTCACGGCTGCCACTTTGCACACAAAGGGAAGGGGGAAGAAGAGGTGCCTGCAAAGCTCTCCCATTTTTATTGACTGCAACGTCAGTCCCTGCCTGCAGGCACAGATGAATAAAACTGTTAAATAGGTTGCCTCAATCTGTCAGAAAATGAAAAGTTTGAGTGGGCAAAATAAAATCTAAGTAAAATAAAAAAGGAGGGGGTATGTTGCGATGTGTTAGCCCCGATAAAGCTTACTCAGAGCGGGTGGAATAAATGGGGGAGCAAAAAGATGCACTTGATATTTCCCCATTATTTTCAGTCATTTTACTCTACCACAAATGATTTTTGTCCCCAGCAGCTACAGATAAGGTCCACGGAGAAAGGAAGTGGCTGAATTGGACTTGGTTTAAATGGATTAAACTCACATACACAGGCACACCAACAGGGGCCTATACAGTACTTTGCTCTGGCATGCACGCACGTATACATGCATGCAGCTGAGACACACATGTATTGACAACCTGGAATGCATACAGTAAGTGTGACTAATTACTTATGGATGGGTATGTGAGGAATTAATATGGCCTTGAAATGATATTTATTTAATGTTACGCAGTGAAGCTGGTTGAAACAGCCCTAGAGGGATAGAGGTCAAAGGGGCGGTCTCCTTCTATAAACGAGCACTTAAGGGCAGAGAGAGGGTCCTGCTCTGATTAATTGGGTAATTCATTAGTTTGGTTAAGTCGTTTAGTAAGATGGGTGAGACGAGGGCCTATAACCTGAGGGCTCTGCAAAGCACTAGCTACAGACGAGGAGGAATACTGTGGCTAATGCAAGATAACAACATCAAATGAACTGTGAACAAATACACATCTATACACCCAGAGTGGCTGTGCTTCAGGAAAATGAGCATCAAACAAAGGCAATGCACACAAATACACTTCCATATTATATGAACTTAAACATGTTGAGTATTACACTGCAGCAAACTGCGTGTTTCCAGGACTCGTATTGACAAGCATTAATCCTACATGGAAGTTCAGGTATGTGTTATTGACTGTGTTGTTGAATGGGGTGCTTGTATGTTAAAGGGCAGTTCCTTATGCAGTATTTAGATAAGCTTTACTTCAAAGTGCCTGCCATCATCTATCATGCTCTTTGGGTTATCAGGCTGTCAGAGGCTCAAGCTTTGGTCTAAGAGACTGATTGCCAAGCAGTGTAGATGTGTATACATGCGTTGTGTTTAAATATGACACTGTTTTTTCATGGCTATATTTAAACATGCTTCTTTAAAAGTACTTCCTTGAATGTCTGCAAACCCCATGCAGAAATCCGACACACATTTACAGGCTGTTGAATGCATGTGCATGCACACACCTGCACCCACACACACACACACACACACACACACACACACACACACACACACACACACACACACACACACAGAATCACGTGTCTAGCTTCTTTTCAGACCCATACACGGCCCAGTGTGAGTGCCAGCCTGTTGCTATACTCCCCTCCACTCCTGTCCATCAGTTTCTTCCCAGGGGCCCCCGGTCGTACCCCAGGGGCCTGAGGCCTGCGCTTCCCCAGTCCTTCTTCACTCAGTGCAAATGCCAGGATCAGGTTTGGGAAAGGCAGCATTTTTTTTGTACAGTGGACAGCTGGTACATTCCAGATAACAGCTGAATTTAAAGTGAGTACAAAGGCAGCAAGCATTGGCTTCCTTTTTGTCTATCCTTGCCTATTGATGAGCTTCTCAATCAGGCCCAAATGGTGTGTTTCTACAAGAATCCACACAATATCATAACAGCACTGGCAGAGAATAGCCAGCACCGTGTCTGGTTCCTGTTTAGACCTGTTAAGCTTTTCAAGGCTTCCGTGTTACACCAGATGCTGAATGGAGTGACTGGGATGATGGATTTGAATACAGAGGTTAAAATCCAAGTACACTTGACGGTAAAGCCTTTGATCAGAACTGCATAATTGCAAAAATTCATAACGTAAATTGTGATTTGTGAACAGCTACAACAAATAAATTTAAGCACAGTAACACAGTAGCAGAACTCTCTTCTCCATCAAACTTTTTACACTTTTCCCTTTTGGTGCTATTGCTAACATTTACACAAGGAAGAGTCAATATCCTGTGCTAAAGAATGTAGCCATGAAAGCCATTTTCATTGCTTTATAGAGCGGTATGATGACCATAGCAGACATTCTCAAACTTTCACTAGCTCTCAAATTCCCTGAGGACCCCTGTTGATTTGTTCAAACCTTCACCTAACCCACACCTCTGCTGGGGTTCTCAGAAACACTTGGTCCCATCATTCTGTGTCACAAGAATCAATATGGCCAAACTAAGATGACATTTCATGAGCACATCTGTAACAGACTTGGTCAGACTGGCTATCAAAATGAATGATTAATGAGTTCCAGGAGGTCAGGAGGAGAGCAAACATACACAGCATAACGGTCATGTACGCACAAAATAAAAACAAATAGTTTTGGTGTCTTATATCTAATACAGAAACAGGCACTCAAGAACAGATTCAGTATAACTGCATACATAAACATGCACGCTCACTATGCACAATAGACACACACCAAGCATGTGACATCAAGAATTCACTTTCTCCAAAAAGCCGAATTCCTCCCCGAGTCCCTTTTGAACCAGGTCAAAGCCCCCACCCACAAGCCCCAGCAGAAAGGATGGGAAAACTAATGACTACAATAGAGTGTTTGCATTTTTCTTGGGCCCTGAAAAACACAAAGAACAAGGCCTGTGACAAGCTCCATTATTTGGTTGCTCTGCCAGTACGGAGACAGCTCCTGCTGGAGAGATGAAAGTGGGGGGTGTGGGATAGGGAGGACAGGAGAATGGAGAGTGTGTGGGTGTGGGTGGGGGGTTATGTGTGTGGGGTGTCAAGAGGGCCACGGAGATGGCAGGTGATGAGGACGGTCCCGCCCTCGCTGCCATAACCCATGTCGCGTGGAGCTACGGGCCCATCAGCACAAAGACAAATTATCGCAGGGGGAATTTCACGGACAGGAAGAATCTGTCACCTAGTGGAACCCTCCCTCTTAGGGACTTCACACAGCCATTATGAGCTTCTTTAAGGAGAGGAAATTCACTGAGAGGTCGGCATCCAACACCCCCCGTGCCTAGATGGATAGGGAGGCGGAGGTGTGGGTCATAAGTTAGAGGGGAGTTGTTTTGCTTTAAGTTTTTTATACTGTCTGAAGCATACTCCTAAGACCTATAACTCTTTTTCCCCCAGTAATTGTTATATATTTCAGGATGTTGCTTTGCAGCCATGCAGGCGAGATCATCAATATAATAAATTGATAAATACATAAATAAAAAATGTATATATATTTTTTTTCATTAAAAATAAGGTCAATTTAGTAATCTCTAGTCTCCTTTGTTTCCCCTAATGTCCACATTCTGGTAGACCAAAATCCGCTGGTTTTGCATATGGTTTAAAATAAAGTTCCACACATCCTATTGAGCCTCTGTTTACTACTGAGTTTGGTGAAATGACCTCCCTATCCAGCAGTGAGCATGAGGATGTCAGCCTTCTCACTGCTGCTGTCGCTGGCACACAGCCTCCCAGAACTTGGACTGTTCCCAGTAAGCGCATGAAAAATCCTGCAATAATAAATAATACCTCTCAATTGGGTATTATGTGTACTTAAAGAGTTAGATTTATAAATTAAGGCTTTGTGTTTAATTGGCAACTCCCTCTGAGAGTTAACAGTGTATTGAATGTGCACTTCATGGATAAACTTAACATTAAGCCTCTAGATACACAGGCAACAGTTGTTGTAAAATGCAGGCAAACACATGATGTCAGGCATTGTAAAGAAAGGCTGTTCCAACAGGAGGGCTGCTAGCGGTGATAAATGTCTTATTTATTCGGGATATTTAAGTGCTTACTACGGAGCTTGTACTTTCACCCCAAATGGAAATGTGAGACAACATCATGTACATATGAGAACAAGAGGCCTTTTAACTCCAGCAAGAATTCCCACTCCTATATTCAACATATACATCATCACCAATGTCAGGAACAAAGTCAGTCAATGCTCCAAAGAAAACAAATGTGAAAACTAAACATGTTCATATATATTTGTTTTGCCTGAATAGAAATGGGTGTTAACAGGGTTCAAGCAGGCAGATTGTTTTAATTTTATGTCTCAATGTTTTTGTTGTGAGAAAACTAGCGTGCAACACTCATTCAAAAATAATTGAAAAACACAATCTATTTATCTAATGTGTCTATATATATATATTTATCTATTTATTAGATGTTGGCGGAGATTTGTTTGTTATAAAGGGAAAGAAAGCACCATCAAGAGATATATCTTCTTCCCTCGTCACTGTATCATTCATGCAACCACAACATGTGTAATCATGCTCAATATTTTATAACAAGTTGTATTACAACAACTTATTCTCATTCAGAGTGTATGCATGTATCCAAACATCTCACCCAATAATAGGAACAATAGGGCTTTAAGTTGTTAGTGGAAAGAAGCCACATCTATTGTGTTCAAAGATATCATTCCAATTGAACCATTATGACATCGCCTTTTAAATTTGTCTTGGCTGACACAAAAGACCAGTGGCCCTTTAACAAATGTGAAGGGGATTATTCTATTCCTTCAACTTCGAACCCCACAGCCTTTCTCCTCTCTTTCACACAGGGGCATGAACTTGGATGGGTCCTGCTTTCCCCCCTGCTGAACACCACATTTTAAACACACAGTCACAATTGGCTGGATTAACCCGCTCCCTGCACCCCCACCCCACCCCTGCATGGTGCAATCCTATGGACTCGACAACCCCTACCATGCTAGTAACCAGCAGAGAGGTGCATGCTAACTGGATCATGTTCTGTGAGAAGAAAAAAAAAAAGACAAGTGTCCCTAACTTTTCTCATGTCACTTTCTCTCACAGCCCCCGATGTGGATGGGCATAGGCCTCATTTAAAAGAGACTCCTTTGAACTGGATTCATGGTCCATTTGCATAAGCAGATTTGGGTGAGGAGAATGGAGGGGTATTGCGGCTGGTCATTAATATGCCAGCTAATTCAGCACATTGTAAGCCCATTGATGCTTCACTAAAGGGCAGTTATCCCATTGCCATTGTTTAGGTCTGAACCAGTCTCAGCAGTTGTTACAAATTACATACTTAATTGATTTAAAATCTGCCATAAACCGCACAATGAGGGGAGATATGGCAATGGTCGATGATAGAGTAATGCTAAGTGAGATTTCTTTTTTTTTAACACTGATGTTAATGTCTGTCTAATAAATGAACAGGCTTGAAAACAGCTGGCTCCGTGTTTGTGAGATAAACATCATAAGCAGATGCTTTGTCAGTCAACCCTGCTTATTTTACAACATCGCTAACATAAGCACACATTTCAAACATATTTGCAGACTCATTTTCAACACATTTGTAAAATGATGCCCATCGATCGAATCTTTGGCTGCGGGTCTGATTTTCATTCGAGATACTTTCCAAAGATAACACAGTGCAAGTGATTACTGCGGTACTATTTGTGCCGTCATGACTCAGCCATCATAATGCGCACACCACATTTTCACACTCAACACCAATTAGTGGCTGCAACAAAGCCTGACCAAAAATAAACATTGCAGTATTGCATACTTGTTACTACAATACGACGTAATCCCTGGGATATGCTGAACAATATTAGCTTTTCAATTACTCCTCAGAGCCATTGAGCAGCAGTCTATTGAAACAGGGCACCCCCCAACACACACACACACACACACACACACACACACACACACACACACACACACACACACACACACACACACACACACACACACACACACACACTCTGCCCTCCACAGGCTACTCCAGCATAGTACTTGAGATGTGAGAGCCTTAAATATAGCACCCCTCAGCATACACACCACACTCCTGGTTCTTTCCTCCTTGTTTATTCTACTATCCTCCTTTTCAATGATCTAACTCTGACTCACTGCACTAAACAGCACTGATGCAAAAGGTACAGACAAGTGTGTGTCTCTGTGGGATGTAACAGACTGGGTAGAGAAAAACACATGATGCTATAATGTTTTCTAATTACCAATAATAAACCAAATCAAATGGGGAGGCAATTATGATCAGGAGGATGGTGTTACTGATTATACAAATGATGATGATTATACAAAAGAGGTGATTATGGGCACAGTGATGATGAAATTGGTGAAGAAGAGAGGAGGAAGTGGTGCTCTGAATCTTCTTGGGATGCCCCACTTTTTGTGAGGCGCTGACCCACTCCTCAACAGTTGCCATTGTCAGCGGGTTCTTCGAGGGGTTTTTATACTGCAGGGGCCTCTGTGTATTCTTCCCCCACCACTCTCTTCAATCTCCTGCCTCTGATAGGGCCACATCAAAGCTGGAAGAGCTGTGCTTTGTGAGGCCTTGGTCCCTTGACTCTCAACATGTGGTTTTGTGGCTCTGGACATCGGCACCTTTTAACCCATTCTGTCGAGATTAGGCATCGCCTTCAATTGCGCATTAGTGAAACTATAGTAACCAATAAGAAGCTTGTCGCTGAATGGAAACTATGTATCTTGTCGCAGTGGAGCTGTCGGAACATCACGATCCCAGACAAGTTCCTCGGCAGGATTTTGGCTGCCTGGACGGGGGCCCCTTCTTTTCATGCTGACACCAAGCAAACTCCTTCCACACACACTCACAGAGACACACTCACAGACACACATTTTTGCAGCCCAGGCACTATAATGGTAATTTATATTCAACACAAAGAGGGGGAAAACATTGTTTTCCACAGGGCACAAGCATTTAATTATCTCCGTTTTTTCATGTCTTGCCTACAACAGTGAGTGAGAAAATTGGACCAAAATGAATAACCAACAACAGTTTAAGAAAGGGGAGGGGAAAATTGCTGCACATGATGACTAAGGGAGTAGGGTTTGGAAGCCTGGGAAATAAACAGGAACTAATAGAGTGGGTCTCTGCTGCAGTCTTGGCTGGCACAACGCTGGTCCTGGGGAGAGAGGAAGGGCAGGCGAAGGGCCAGGCAGTGTCTTCGGCCCCCAGCTTCATTAAGAGGTGCAAATACAGCTCCACAGTACTCAAGCCTAGGGCTCCATCAGTCAGATCCTGGCCTTAGCCCGGGCTTAACATGAGCTAAAGACTCCAGACATCACACACTCATTAAAGCCAGGCTCCTGGAGCAACTGTCACTGGCTAGCAGCTCTCCGGCAACTGCTCTCTCCAGATTCCTGTTGAGGGGAATCTTCACACATCCCCAGGTCGGCTCCCTCTGCTCCAGCACCAGTCAACAGCTTGGATTAGTGAGGTTACTATAGTCAAAACATGTATTCACTGAACAAAACCGGTCTGCCCTTTGCTGGCTCAACCCTGTTCATGCTATCAGATGGTGATTTATTTAAATATGAATAGGAAAAAGCAGGAGATGCACAATTTTTAGATAGCTCAAACTACTAACTGATAACTCAATCTGTCATTGTGCACATGATGTGATGTGTAGTTGTATTCAAACTACATAGTGACTCTCTAAAGCCATGCTAATGCTATCAAATATACACATCATAGCGTTGACACTTGGCTGGTGCTTTTTGTCAATCCGTTTTGTTATAAAGCCCCAGTTACAGTGTTCATTTGATGCTGCTCAGTCGACACAAGTATCACACTGGCTCAGGCAGAGCACAGAGAATTAGCATGAGGGTGGATTGATTTTTGGCTCTGTGCGGACAGTGAGCGAGGGACAGTGGGCCTCCAGACAGAAGCTTGGCTGGACTCTGTGAAGACTGGAGCCTTCTGTGAGGTTGCCTGCCCCACCACATGGAGTGCTCCAACAGTGACCCTGCGCAAACTGGCAACTGCCAACCGTCTGCTTCCGTCTGCTTGGCATATTTGGCCATTTAGTGGGTGCTTGTGAAGATCAAATGGGTTAAGATCGGCCCTCTTAGTGAGCGGAGAAAAAAGAACATCAAAAAGGTGTAAATTTCACTTCCCCACTTTTGATTAAGTCAAGCATGAAAAGAAATGTAATACTCTCAAGTGGCAAGGGTTTACACTATTGATGCTGTTACTTCTGCTTCAGGAGGCCCAATCAGCCGACAGGGAGCTGAGTAAACTCACCCTGAGTTTTAGGGGAGGCCAGATGGAGGGCTTTTGCTGTGCCTGAAAAGACAGCTTAAGAGCTCGCCTCCTCAATCCCACTCAATACTGACTGTGTGAAATCCTGGCCCTGGCTAACCCCCCAACCCACCCGCCTTCTCCAAAGCTGGTGGCTACCACCATATGGGCTTGTTTAAAAACTCCCACAGGCTGGTACAAAGCACAACAACACAGTTTTCATATCAAGTACTCTCTCAAAGAGGCCCCCCCTCCGACTCCTTCCCTTCCGATTCCAAAGACTGTCACGGGTTCTGCTCTGATTAATAGTTGGTGTTGACCGTCTGTTTTGGCAGATCATTTTGTGTGATGATTAATATGAATTTGCCAGCTCAATCCAGATTTCATATGTTACAAAAGGAACCGCTGATTGACTGGACGTATGCCTTTTCACCTGCAAAAAACACACATCCAAATTCCCATCGAGAGATATTAGTAGGGCGACCCTCCAGTGTAACATTGCACCTCCTTGCTATGCTTTGTTGCAACAGCCTCTCACAAAAGCAAAAGTGAAGTAGAGCAGTGCCCCTGGTAGTATGTGGTGGACAGCGGAATGGAATGGCTTTTGTAAAGACTTAATAGAATCTTTAACCGTTCCAACAATCCACTCCCATGGAGTTGCATTAAGTAGATATTGTAAAGGGACAATGACCTAAATAGCTCAACATCAACCTCATTAGGCATGCAGGCAGGGCCTGGGCCATTTCATGGTGGAAGCTATTGTCAAGGCTCACCCCAGGTAAGCATTAAATTGCAAATGATACCCTGAAAGGCGGAGAGGAGAGGGCAGAGAGGGAGAGAGAGAGTGAATATAGCAAACACAGAGAAAATGGTTCTCAGGACAACAGAGAATGAAAAGGCAGTTGGAGGAGCTGCTCTGACCGTAAAAAATCCAATACATCACAGCTTTTGGGGAGCAAATTCCACTCGTCTCCTAAGTGTCTTATTTGTAAGCAATGCTGAGCACAGGCCTGTGTAGCGAGACAGAGAAAAAAAATAAAGAGGGAGCAGGGGAGAGAACCTAATGACAGACTGATAGCAATTACTTGTGCCCGTCAACGGCTTCTCTCCCTCCCAGCATTCCAGGGGAAAATTAGACGAGTGGGAAAAATAAGACAGAAGAAGAGGATAAAGGGGTTGAAAACAGTTTAGATTGAGTCTGAAGAAGTAGTCTCTGTAGTCTCCCTGCACTGTCACAAACTTTCCAGCAAAGTCTATCTCTCAGCAAATCAATAGCCATATCCTCTGTGCCAAACAATTTTCACCTAATGACCACTTGGATCAACATGTTAATAAAGGGGTCTCTGAAGAATAGTTTGCAACTGCAAAGTGCTCTTGTGAGTGACATTAAAAGATGCTCAGAAATGGGAGGTGTGTTCCCTGGCGGAACAGTTCTCTGTCACCCATCCTGGTGAGAAATTGTGCCTTTGCATATTCCTTGTCACCGGTGGCATAAGTGAAAGGACCCCCGAGGACAGTATTAGTCACTGCTTGCCTTGTGGACTGGAGTAAATTAAAGCAGGGATTAGGGCAGGCGAAATTGTGGATGACAAGCAAGGCGGTGGCAGCCACATCAAGTGCTCTTTAGGCCCATATGTCTTCATGAGGTGCCGCAGTAGGGGCCACCAATGAGCCCACTGCACAGCAATTTAGTTTATTCAAGCTGAAATAGACAAACGCTCCTCCTCTCTCACTCTATCTATCTTACTGCTCCTCCTCACATTAGTGTACCAACACACAATCTTGCAATGTAATGCTAATGCACACATGCAGTATGTGTATATGCCAGAGTAGAGAAATAACATGCATCTTTCTCTGACATTTTAACATGTGTTGGACAGCTGAATGGATCTATGTGGATCACTTGCTCCTCTTGTGATTTCAGTCCATCAGTCAACCAATTAAAAGAAAGCAAAATAAAATGGTATTATATGATGAACAGTTGGCAGTTGGCAGTTTCCACATGAGCTCAATACAAAAATACTTGTTCTTCAATAGCAACAAAGTGACTGTCATCTTTTCCTGGATGAGACTTTCACCCTCAGCTTTATCTTCTCATTTTTATGCTCTGGTCCTGTGAAATCATATCCACAAACAAACAATAAACCAAAACAAATTTAACACATGAAGTCATGAGAAAGCTAAGAGAAAATGTTGACACTAGTTAATCCTTATTCTCCACGGGGAAACAATCTCCGACCTTAATCTGCTTCCAGGAGCAATGCGAAATGCCTACCTTCAGGGCTGGAAAGAGGTGTGTGTGTGTGTGTGCGTCTCCATGTATGCTTTAGATGAAGAATTATCATGCCATTACAATATAATGACACACATTAATTGTTTGGGTTTCTCCAACACAACTGCAGGACCGTGTTGGATGCATTAATTAGCGAGCTCCTCATGTTGTGGCCCGGCAATTGTTAACATTTGAAAAAGGCTCTCAAGCCACTACACTCCCGCAGATAAATATCCTCTGGCTAGTGGATGAAAATATCAAAAACAACTGTGACCGGGTATGAAAGAGAACGTGATGACACCAGCTGAGCGGGAGGCAATTGCAAGCATGCTGGGAAATCCAGAGGCATTTAGTGTGTGTGCATGTGTGTGCGTGTGCGTGTGTGCGTGTGTGTGTGTGTGTGTGTGTGTGTGTGTGTGTGTGTGTGTGTGTGTGTTTGTGTGTGTGTGTGTGTGTGTATTCAGCTTGCATCAAATGTGTGTTGTGTGTACACATGTTTATTTAGTCGAAAACCTTCAGTGCCAAATTTTTCATTTGCACAGTGGTCCCTGTCAGCCATCCAGGCTACAAGGGTCATGTTTGCATTTTCCACTCAATAACTACTGCATTTAGTGTTGTGTTACCTGCAAAGACCTTAAAATTTGAAAAAAAATATAAGGCATAATAGGTAGGACATTATAAAGAGGATGTATGAAATGATTTTAATACTAAATGTCCTTGTTTACATCTCCCCTTGATGGTTCTTATTGGATTATGTAAACCTTTCCTCTCATCTTGTATGCAGGCGCAGTGTTAAATCTATGAGTGAGCTCAGCAGGAAGCAGCCAGTGGGTGCTCTAATGAAAGTCACTCTGCTGTCCTACAGAGAGGTCAAGCTTTTACACCTGGCCATAACCACATGGGGCCACACTGCATGCATGGCCTTGGAAATGACTGTCAGATAAGGAACTGCATAATTTAGATGCAGGGTTCACAACAGCAGTAAATCAAGAGGACGGCGCCAACAGAGAAAAGTCAGCTTACAGATAAACTTGACAATATTTAAGGACTATTTATGATGACTTTAGTGATTGATTTAAATATCGTAAAGTAATAAAACAGTGGTATTATTCAGGTTAATCAGGACATGTTGTTGCAGATCAGCTGTAAATCAAAATACATTGCATGGAATTGACTTTCATGTAATTTTTAACATACCATACATTTCTTTTTCTAGTGATCACCCCATATGTCTGGTCCATCTAAGTCTGCAAATATGATTCAATCCTACATTATCTTTAAGCAACTATTAATCAACAGATTAATGCACAGCCATATTTTCATAAAAAATGTTAAATGCAAGATGCTGGTAATATGTGTATGTCGGCTATGTGTGTATTGCCACTATCACACCAGAGGATGGCAGAGTGGTTGATGAGACTTGGCTCCATGGAGCTTGGCTCCTAACTGTGGCTGCTTTGGATGCAGGGGAGGGCTTAAACAGCGAGCTTTGGGCCCCATTAAGCACTACAAAGCCTGCTTATTTTTTCAATTCCACACCTCCCTTTAAATCATCCTGCAGTCTATGAATTGTAAGAAAGAAAAGTAGAGGCAGATAAATCCAACTCCGAGTGGCATCTGGCATCACATTTCAAAGGTATCTCAAAACATACTCAGAGGATGTAAGTGACAGTTTTGACATTAATTCTCAGAATCTAAGAAATAGGAGTGTGTGTATATATATCTAAGAAAATCCTTCAATTCCATTCAGATGATCAGATCGGACAACCATGCAGGAGCAATGCACAGGTATAATGCCAATCATAGAATAATTTTCTTGGGGATCTATTGAATTAACACTGCTAAGGACAAATGGGTCCTTTAAGATGTGTCACACAAAGAAAAGTTAACTGGCTACATGAAATCTTCAAACAGATCTATGGGCTGCTAACCCGTTTTTCCAGTAGCATGCATCTGTCCATCTGGCTGCCGTGTCCAGGTCTTTGGCCCCCACAAGCAGTCTCTGCAGCTAGACTCCACGCATGGTCTGATCCTCTTGGCAGCCAACGATGCAGCACGCTAATGAAGAGGTAATGAGCCAGCGGATCCCTGCGATCTGCACGGGGGCCACAGTGCAAAAGTTTACGTTCCCAGGACATGGAGGGAGAGCATGCCGAACAAGCTGCAGGATGAAAGCTGGGCCTGAGTCGGCCGCATGGATCTACAGCCACAGAGGGGATTACAGACACCTACTTCCAGCTTAGGCTGGAGTTTTTGAAGTTTGGGCATAGGAGGGGAGGGATCCCTTTGGCAGAGTCCTGTTTGATTCTGGTGGGAGTCCGTCTCTAATCCCCCCTTCCCGTTCTCACCTTCTGCCTGATCCACTGCAGCCTCTCATCCCTGTGGTCCAGGATCATTATCCACCTTGGCCAAGGGGGCTCCCCCTCATTAATTTCCCTAAGCAGATTACAGAGTGTGCGTTTGTTGTTGTTGTTTGAGCCATCTGATTTGCCTAAGCCCTTTGTTTTTTCATCTGGTTTACACTTTAATGCCCCCCGAATGAGTTTCAATGACGGGGGGGATCAACCTGACCCACTGGCAATGCAGCAGAGAACTTAAGAGAAGTGAGGCTAGCCCGAGGGGTGGATGAAGGGAGGAGCATATCTTACTTCTCTCCACTGCAGATTTAGATGTTCACAAGGAGAAGACAAGCACTGATTTAACCTCAACTCATCTCCTCAGAGTGCAGCTAAAGACTAGATGGGAGGCTGGATCACTGGCTGCATTCAATAGACCAATAAGGTCCACAGGCCCACCGTTAGCATCTCTGAGCTACAAATGACACAGCTGCTGGGCCAAACCGGACCTAGCTGTTGCCCCACAGCCAAATACCCCTCTGACAAATGAACCCTCGGAGTGATGTGGTCAGTTGGCAAGCCACACAAGCGCTTCTCTGAATTTGGGGCTGTTTGTACAATCCAAAGCTGGAGGGGAATTAGTTTGCAATGACCGCTTAGTCGCTCTGGTCGCTCCATCTTCTCCGTGTGACATCTCATTAGTAAGATGAACGCAGTCTGACCTGGGTCCAACAGCACTTGGCAGTCCAGTATGCTCTCCCGTCTGACACACCTCTCACACATCATTATCAGCTATTAGCCACAGTGAGCTGAACATTATGTAATTAATCCAGCTTTTCATACACAAAGAAAGAGATGGGTTGCGTCCATTGGAATGAGGCTGACTACCTCATCCAGAAGTGATAATCCTGCATTTGTGTTTATTTGTGGATACGAGATAGCTATCTTTGTCAAAGTTACTCTTAAATTCATTGTTAATCATGATTTAAATAACTTTGTTTTTAAAGACACCCTTTGTATGAAAAGAAAAACAGAATTGTGGATATGTTTTGTTTCATTGCAGAGCAAATTGGATGTTTGTTTGGAAACACAGTTTAGCTAGAAACAGCACCTACAAATGAGCAAGGGTAAAAAAAAGGGCAGGCTAAACACACAATAACAATCTACCAACAATCACACAGGCATTCTGCCCAGCCCCCATCCAGAATCTACCTGGTTCCTATCTGCAGCAAACAATTCCATACAATTTATACTGACAAAGCCAAATGTAATTGATTGATAAGGGGTTGAGGGGCCAGCACTAACCTTTCTGGGTTGCACTTGTCTGGGAGCACAGACGGACAGTGCAGATGTCATCACACCCATCAACGGGCCAGACAGTATCAGATGCTGGGATCGAAATGTAGTCCTTTTGGAGTATGGCCAGCAACATCTAGAGAGGGAGTGCAGTAAAATAAATAAAAGAGGGAAAGAGAGAAAGAGAGAGTGCTAATGGGACAGTCTTGTACACCTCATCTCCATCTAGATCTAACAAGCCAGGCCTGGGTGCCCTTTAAGGTCACAACTGACTCTACATTTGCCCTCTTTTCAAAAGCATGTTCTATGACACACTGAACAGCCAGAAAATGTGCTTATTTTATGTTGAGGATTTTTTTTCCCTTTTCCAGTATTGTTTCATTAGCTTCAAAAGCACAACCAGACAATGGTTGTGACTAGAATTCCAGAGTGAGAATGATGAAAGATGTTGGTTGAATAAACACAGCCTTGTTTAACCTGCAATGATGTCCTCAGCTCAGCACTGATCTGCACCTGGAAAATGTTGTGGCCTGTTTTGTCCTGACCTGCAATCAGAGAATGGCTGTCTGTGTATATCTTTTCATTGCAGGGTCAAAGTGGCGTGCTGAATCACACAGGAGCTGACCTCTAAACTGCAACACAACCTAGGTATTTGGTCTTGGTTTAGACTAGGACATAAAAGACACAACAACACAAGAATAAACTGTTATTTATGCACGCACAAGCAAAGCATTTGTGTATGGCTGCTACTTGCTGTAATTGACCGTCTGCAGCTCACACTGCATTGACCACATCCGCACTTTATGCAGTTGCGTTTGCTAGACCTGAGTTGTCTGATGCATGAGTAAGCTAATATGCATTGCTGTCCTCAATCTAGATACTAGACAAAACATATTTTAGCTTTTATGTACAAAGTAGAGGTTTGTGAAGCATGTTAAGAAATACCTTCCTTGGTAAAGGAAAAAGTATTAAAAAGATATAAGTCAATGATGTTGCTACATATTCAAATACATATTGTATAAAATATTTATATTGAAATACCTCTCCATAGTTGTTGACTTAAGGGGGGTTCACAGAGTGTTGTCTATCTACAAAATCAGTAAATCCAAAATGAGAATTTCATTCCCATCTATTGTTCCTCTTCCAATTTGTACACAATTAGCACTAGCATAGTTTGCTTAGCAAATATTCTCAGGTGTTGTTATGTCACTGTGATATGAGGTTTTGGGGGATGTTGCAGTAATAAGTAGTAGTGCCTCTGAGGTACTTTCATGTCTAATGTTAGCTACATGTGTTCAGTATTAGAATTATTAGTGATTTCAACAGTACTCCAACAGAATAGTCTACATATGACGTTGCACCACTGTAATTTCAAGCTTTCTGTGTAACTTTGAAAGCGTCATCAGGAGCATGTAGAGGTGTCAGGAAACAGCTAATAGGTATCAGGTGCAGCAGCTGATTTCTCAGCAGCATCAGTTCCTTTAATCCCACCATCATCTTTAAATTGAGATGTGTCCAGAAGGAACAAACCATTTCTTTAATGCCTGGAATGCTGGTAAAAGTTTATATCCTTATGTTGGTAATTTAGGTTATGTTGGCTGTTTTTATGTCTAACATTTTCCTTTCAACATTTATTTCTGTTCTGAAACAGGTTCAGGGAGGCCTTGGATGCAGGCATGAGGAGAGGTAGTGAAGAACCTGAAGCTGTGGACGCCAGCCATCATCAACCACCTGTACTGGACTGCAGCTTCCACTCCTAAAGGAGATCCAGATGTGATGGAGGCCGACTGGCAAAGCAAGGTGCACCATGTTCATGACATCCATGAACTCCACACACCTGCATTTCCCTACTGCGCACATCCACCTCTGGAGGGAGATGCAACAAACCATATACAAGATGCTGTATACAATATGAGGCTGAACATGATCAGAGGTCTAATCTTCAGTAGACAAAAATCTTCTGGAGAATGTTCTTAACTATCAAAATGCAACTCAGAAAGTGCAATCAATCACTTTTATTTTTGGTTGGTATTGAAGTACATCAAACTCTACAGCTCCACCATGTATGGATGAATAATAATAAATGCACATGTTAATTCACTGACGTCACCAACCTGCAAGTTGCTCTTTAATGTTTTGGCAAATAAAGGGTGATAAACCTGACAACACTAAACAAATTAGTAATTAATCTTCATGAGAAGATTTTTATTAGATTCTTTTTTATTATAATCATTCAGATTTTAAGACGAAGATTTTAAATTCCTCTACTTGTCAATTTAACATCTCGGCCTCATGTGTGATTGAGTATGCTGGTCAGTTAAGTTACGACAGCAATCTCGCTAGATCAAACTTGGTGTCATTTCCATTTACTTTCAACATGGCACAAATCTAAATTGAATGGTGTCAGAAAGGCAGTTGTAGGCTCACTGTAAAGACTGGACTATTTCAATCATTATTTCTAGCGCACAAAATCAGTTTAATAAACTAGTAAAAAAGTTACCATTTGTGAGAGCGCTAATTTTTAAAACACTGAATAAATGAATACACAGTGGACCGCATATAACATGTGAGCAAATAGGAATGGGAATAGCATAGGAGAGAAGCAACTTAAAGTCCAGTCATTCATTAAGTCTGTACTGTGTTCACAATGGTCTTTAATTGAGACTTTAAACAGCAAAATAAGTTTCAAAAATCCATGAGTGAGGCAGCCTATGTATAACAAAAAAAGTCTCCTTCCTTGCTATCATAACATATACAACTCGTGCTCTCTCTTTCTCACACTTTCTGCTCCCTCTCACACACCTGGTGCCAAATATCAACCAAGCATGCAGCTATTTCTATAAATGTCTTGTAATTTCTGAATAAAGCCGTGAGGAATATTCATGTAAAAGACACCAATGTCTGGATAACAAAAAAAACATGACTTTAACAGCTTGATGAAGCCAGCAATTTTGCCTATTCCATGTCTGAAAAGGACTTAACCAATCCGTATCCCTTTCACTTAAGGCTGTGCACAGTCTCTCTCTGTTCTCTTACCCTGGTAGTGTCATTTTTCAGCAACTGGTTCCACATATGGGAGAGTCCTGGCCCTGATGAACGGCCCGCTGTGAGCATTTACTGCCCATGACATGCAGGGGATTATCTACCTAAATTTCTGTGGTTGGCTATAACTTGCATCCCATTTCTCACTGGATAAAGTCAACTGTTTTGAGAGTCTTTGTACTATATGGCAGCACAGCCACTTAGGCTAGGACATAAACTCTGCACATGCATGTAGTAAAGGGGTTGAATATGCCTTTTGTGTGAATATAACTGATGCACAGCAGATCACAAGCCATGTGTCCATGTGTGTACATATTAATTTGCTTTGACACAGTTATTTTTCTCCTGCTATACGTTATGGCCCTCTGGGGCCCCTGTAGGAGGTGGGTAGTAAGTTCTGCAGGGTACAAGGCCCAGCCGGTAGAAATACTCCTCTACTGTTAAGCTAGGAAGGAGAGACACAGGGAAGAGGTGGAGGGGGAGTTAGGGGAGGCCCACAACCACACTGGGCTTCAGTGGCAGAGGGAAGCTGCAGGCAGTGGCATGAGCTCCCTGACGGCCTCACCCCACTGATCCCACAAATTCGGTAAACTTCATGGAAATTTAATAAGTGCCGCTGCTTTGTGTTCACCCGCAGAGCCCAGGCCTGGTGCTGGGAGGCACATGTGTGATGGTTTACCCGCAGACACTCGTCGGCCTGTTTCTAAGGCAGACAGAGGAAAGTCCCTCTTAGTGCTGCGGCTCTCTGAGCCAGAGAAGGAGCTGTGACCCCAGGGGCCGTGCTGCTTCAGCCAATATAGACTCTGTACGTCCTGAGGGGGAATAATATGTGGGGTTGGCCCAAGCCTGTTTCATTTCCCCTCCCCTCTCTCTCTCTCTTTACCTCCCTTCAAAGGCCCTGCTCAGCTGCTCCTGGCAGGCTACAGAGCTCTTTGAGTTAAAAGGACAGCGATTCTCATTTGAAATCGCTGCCTTTGCTCCCTCGTCTTTCCTTTTTTCAGGGGCTGGCTTCTGCTGGCTGCACCACACTGAGCAGTGCTCTGCCATGACAACTAAATAGGCCCCCTAATACCACTTCATAAAGCCAAGGAGTATCCTCCAGGCAAGGAGCTGTAAATTAAAGACATAAATGTTGCCTTCATGGAAAGCGCAAAGAGTGAACCTTCCACTAAAATGACAGGAGTGGCTTAACAGTCCAGGCTAAATGATACCTTAACCAGGCATAATTTATAGGCATGTCTTACGGTGAGAAATAAATGGAACTTCTGGTTATGAGGACTGTGAACAGAGAACATGTTGATCTGTGCACGTGCTTTTCGAGTGTGAGTGTGTGCGTGTGTGTGTGCGTGTGTGTGCGTGTGTGTGTGTGTGTGTGTGTGCATGTCGCTGGTCAACAAGTGTGGTTAAGTGGAATGATATTAGCTACTGGGTTAGAGTAGAGAAAATAAATGCTTTTTAGTTTTTTTGTCCCTTAGGATTGAATTGATAATATAAAAATATAGATTAAAAAAGTTGTTTAAAAGAAACAAGGTTTGCATTCAAAAGACTATGCAGTACACTCACTTAATGTACCAACCAGGTGATATATATAGTTTAACTTGCATGCAGCAGGTAAACATTAAGAATGTATTTAATTTCCAGCTGTCATCACTCAGCCCTGTCCGTCACAGCCACATAAACAGTTTTTGTCAGTCTCATAAACAGTTCAGCTGTCCCCCTTGATGGTTTACCTTGTCATCGTTCATTTTCTAAGAGAGGGATCCCACAAGAATGACAGATGAGGAGGAGAAGAAAAAGACAACATGAAAAAGGATTTCTTCCGGCTTTCCAAAACACACACAGAGAAAAAGATGTTATTCTGCTGTTTATTTAGTTTGACTCCCTTACCGGTCGACAGACAACAATGAACAAGTGCAGGCACCCATTGCAAGGAGATGACAAGAGATGAAGATGAGTGAGGGATCCCCTGAAAAGATAAGAGCTTTCCTTCACTCTGCTTCTCTGTCCTTCTTTCTGTCTGTCTGTATCTCTCCCTCTCTTTCTTTACTTGCTGCCTATGATGATGTGACAAGGCTGCTAAGCAGATGTATGCACCCGTCATTTACACACCGGGCTGTCGGTAACAGAACAATTCCTCAATTCATTTTTCACATCATTGTTTTCCCCTTTTTAGCGTGTCATGGGGGTCTTGCGTTGTGGGCGTTGTGACGGCGGGGGTGAGATAGGAGGGCAGACAGGCGCAAAGTGGAAGGATGCTGGGCTTCTCCAAGGGGATGTTTGGCTTTGTAATTTCACCCTTGAAATTCGTGATTACAAACGGGACAACTTTTTTAATTTTCTCTTTTGTCTGGATTCAGCTGGCTGACAGTCTGCCCCAGCAGCCAGGCCTTTTAATCAATCACCTAGATAATCAAATGTCACTGGCTATCTGCTCCATGTAATTACTTTTGCAATTAAAAATCAATCTCCAGTCACCCCGTCTAATTAGAGGGATGGGCAGATCCTCATCTAGATTGATTTTATAATACATATTGACTTCAAATGCCATAACATTGCCATATTCCCTCATTTTCATGCTGTGGAGCATCAAAACAAAATGCCAAAGATTATGGGAAGGTGCAGTGAGGGGTTGTTCGGATTCTGTGTACCAGGAAAAGGTCCTTAGTCTAGGAAAGGTTCACCTTGCTTGCTTGTCTGTAATGACAACACTCATCCTCTCTGCTCCCATTGGAAGGAGGAGGGGGAACAAATGGAGGTCCAATCATTTACATGACAGGCTACAGTCAGTAAAAAAACTTTTTTTCAGGACATAAGCTTATACTGTGTGGTAAAAATAGACTGCATCCAACAATAGAAATCCAATCTATTGTCGTTCTAATAATGATGTAGGAGAACAAGGGAGAACATTGGCTTCTAATACAATATTGACATCTTAGCACGTTATCTGAGAGATAACATAGCTCCAGAGGTGTCTTCTCACACCATATATCATGACATCCAGGGAGCCTGCTATAGCAGATATAAACAAATACAACTCCACCAGAGACATCTTGTTCATGGGTCTCTCCCTGCTTTTAGCAGATTTGTTCCTAGGGAAACAGTGTCCATCTGGAGGACATCATAATGGCCTCGATGCCCACTGTTGGGGACAGGCGTGTGACAGGCGTATGCGCACAGTGCCCTACCGTGTGTCTCTCTGTCTCTCATCTCCACCTCGTTGCCTTCGGGGAGACTTACAGCACTGACAGGTCCAATAATGAAGCTTTCCTATGTAGGCTTATTTAGTCACACATACACACATAAGCATGCATGCACACACACAGAAACACATGCACAGACACACATGAACAGGCACAGCCTCAGGGAAAGTGCCACTCATACACACAAGCCAAACAGTGGAGCCTACAGGGAGACATGAAGCTCGAGGACCAGCTGTGTGCAGAACCTTGAGAACCCCGGAATGCAAATAACGCTGCCACAGGCTTGTAATACAAATATGTACACAGTTAAGTACTTCACTATATTGCGGTCTCTTTTGGTTGATTGAAGCTACTTCTCTTGTGTGATTACACTGGTTATAATAGATGGCTTCTCCTGTATGATGTCCATAAGTGATTAATTCTGTCCATCAGGCATGTGATGAGGAGTGTCCTTCCTCCCCTTGGCTGATGATAATAGAGAGCTCCAGAGTCTGTAGTTCCTATCCAGACTGGCGCAGTGATTAAAGAAGAGATCGAAACCCCCTTATAACCCTGGAGGGAGAGAGGGAGGGAGGGAGGGAGGGAGGGATGGATGGAAAGAGAGATTGAGGAGCAGAAGAGGTTATTTAACCCAACATCACACACATAGTTGGAAGCACTGTACCTTTCTATTACGCACTAAAGAGTAAACAAAGGGCAAGTATCTTGCAAGCCTCCCTGGCCCCACGCAGCGCAGGAGATGTGATTGGCCTGTGTTAGCCCAGTGTTGCCTGGGCCTTTTCCCAATGAGACCAGTAATAAGGGCAGCACTTATCATGTGTTGCCTCCAGCCACCACCACCACCACCACCACCACTACTACAGCAGCAGGCAGGGAGAGAGAGGGGAGAGGAGGGCCCACCACAGTCGAGAAGTAATTAATCACCATGGAGTGGGAGCTGTCAAATCCCCAGGTCTTTTGAACTGATAATGCTGCCCACCACAATTTAGCCTGATGGAGATGAGATTTCCTTTTCACCTCTGGCAAGAAAGAGCTAAATAAAGTGGAAAAAAGAAAAAGAGAAAGGGGGGTGGGAGGCAAAGCACAAAATATATTTTTTGAACAACAGTGGCCAGTGGTGTACTTAATGATTGCCTTGCTCCTCTTAAACCTGACGTCCTTATCAAGTCTAAGTGTCCCGATCAATATGTTTCCTCTCCGGCATTCCTGAAATAGCTCACACATCAACTCTCTCTGGCACGCCCCCTCCCCTTTCTCTCTCTGTTACAGCACCATCTGTTATTATAGGATGATCGCTGAGTGTCTCTGCCAGTCAAGACATATGAACAAGTCAATATTTATTCTGATACAAAAGTTATGCTTATTGCTATGCACTTTTAACCTTGATGTTATTGCATCAGGACTGATTTGTTGGTTTACTACTGTGTTTAACCACTGAATATGTCAATAAAAGCTGTCACACTGCTCCCTTTAACAAAGAAAGTCCATATATAATAAAATTCTTTATTTGTATTGTGCAATAAATGAATAAAATACATGAATAAACAATCATGTCTGAGCAGGGTTTGCATCTAGACAGTGTTTGCAGCTTATTTTTGAACAATGTATCAATTGGATATGGTTTCAGATGGAAGGAGTCTTGAAATGAAGGTTACAATATAGTAACCCCAGTTCTATAAGCAGAGCCAGTTAAGAACCAGATTGACTCGAGGTCCAGCATTTACAGATAATATCACACATTATGATTGGCTGTATGTCAAAACGTGCACAGACAATTTATGTTTGTGCCCACACTACCATTTAAGTATATACATTTTGTTTGTGTAGCGAAAGTTCCACATCTAAAAAAATATATAGCAAAACTTTACATAAACTTTACATATAATTATTTAATATCTATTTGTACAGAGTTAACTACAGTGCAAGTTCACTATGTATACAGTATATTCATTGTTATGCTGTGGGGCATTTTGGTGGCATGGTTTGGGTCCACTTGTCCCCTTAGAGGTAAGGGTTGCTGCAAATCAATACGAAGTTGTTCTGAGTGGTCACCTTTATCTTATAATGAAACTTATCCTGATGGGAGTGGTCTCTTCCAGAATGACAATACCCCTATCCAAAGGACACGAAGGGTCACTGAATGATTTGATGAGTTGAAATGATGCTATTCATACACTATGGCCTTCACAGTCACCAGACTGACCCAACTGAACACCTCTGAAGGATTTTGGACCAACATGTTAGACAGTGATGTCCACCACCATCATCACAACACCAAATGATGGAATATCTTTTGGAAGAATGGTACTCATCCCTCCCTCCTCTTGTAGAATCAATATGTGTATATAAATATATATTTGCTAGACATACTGCTGCAGTCTGGGACATGGACTGCTTCATTATTTATTAGAAAAAATGTGCAGTCCATTTACCATTTACAAATTCCAAAACAGATCCCAAAAAATCCAGTAAGGAAAAAATGCTGCCCTGTATTGACAGGAAATTCAGTTGTGTTTCCAGCAGTCTCTCATGGTCTCTTAATGCAATATCCTACTTTAGACTTTTCAGTGAACAACTTAGCTATAGCATGTTGCTAGAACCTGAAAAATGGATACATTCTCTATAAAAAGTAATGCATTAACTCTAAAATACAAACATAACTCGTGGCATTTTGTAAAGGACAATATTTTGGAGTTAGATTGGTTAACCAGTTATAGCAGAGCCCTCCACTGGACTCTATTGGTAACACTCTCCTCCAATCACACACACATATTCACCCACTGAACTTTTCACAAATGTCGCAGGTCAATCAGGAGGTGCCTACCTGAATATGTGCGGAGCCCACAGTATATAAGGCAGCGTACCTGTTGTCCAAGATCCCACAACCTCCTCAGCAAGCGGTGTAGGAGTGGCAGGGCCAATAAGTGGAGGGCTCCACCTGTGCTTATAACTAGAATTACAATATTGTAAGCTTTGTTCTATCTCACACAGGCTCCACCCTCCATTGAACTCTATGAGTACAGTGGGTGGAGCCCCGTGAATCAACGCCCTACTGTGACATAACATCACATCCAACCCTACTGATCCTGACTGGCTGACTTTTTTGGATAAGGCTTTTCCAGCCACACCCTTCCTGTAGCACACAAACAGCTGCTCTGTATGTCTGATGGGGGCCATACATTCAACTTAACATGCTAACGCATGAACTGGGCAAAGCAGATGCAATTTTGCCTCCCTTTTCCCCGCATGGAGTGGAGGGCTGAGGCAGTTACCATTAGGGGGCCGGAGGCACGAATCAACAGCCATTGTCTCCTGAACCCCTGCAAGAAACGCTTCACACGACGGTGTCTAAAGACCGGTCTGTCACCAAAACCCTTCTGACAGGAAGAGACAGCTGCTGCATACACTTTAATACTAGCATGAGACAGCGCTCTACCCAGCAAATACTGCAAAAAGAAGAGAAAAGAACGGACTGCATGTACCAGTGGATTTAACCTCCTCTAGAATCCCAACCATTTAGCCTAATAACAGGCAGTGGTGGAACTTACCCTCGCTGTCTGAATGGTCTGAACAACCCATACAGACAATCCAGCAAGTATTAGTCCGTCCCTTTCCAAGCCTGGGGGGGCCGGTCCAATATGAGCATGCCTATCACTTCTGCCTCCTAGGATACACCCCTCCAAAACTATGGTCCAGGTATTGGCTCCTAGCATGTAAGTCAGCTTTGCATACCAAAGTGCCAAGCGGTGACCTAAAACTATCAGGATGACCACCAACCTCTCCTGTCTCACTCTCTCCAAAAGGAGAGGAACGAGCTAGAGGGGCAAAAAAGTCTAAAGCAGCTTTTCTGGCATTGGCGCATGTGCAAACATGTCCACCACAGGGGTGGATTGTCTTGTGGCAACAGGGAGAACCATGGGGGTAAGTGGGTGGGTAAGTGAACAGATCCACTTCCACCTTCCCGACATGGGCCAAGGTGAAGCCTCCACTTGTCTGGCGGGGGGTCAGCCCTTCAACATAAGATTGACTTCCCTGTTCTCCAGACCCAGGATGTGGAAGACCTTCAGGGACAACAGATGCCCATCTCCACAGGTACCCCCCATACTCAAAAAGGCAGCAGACTGAACTCCTTCCTGCCTGTTGATGTAGGCCATCGCAGTGCAGTTGTCAGTCCTCACTAACACGTTTTCCCTGTACCAGGGGCTGAAAGTATTAAAGGACCAAACACATGGACTGAAGTTTGAGGAGGCTGATGTATCTCTGAATTAGAGGCCACACCCCACCTATCATTCTCCCCAGGCAAGTCCCTCCCCACCCAGTTAGGGATGTGTCCATGAACACTGTGAGTCACTTGTCCCAGCGGTATTACCTGTGACAGGTGTTGTGGGGTCGTTCATCTGACCTATGAAAAATCTGATGGCAGGGAGGGGAGGTGAAACACAAGCCATCTGTGCTGGGTGACCAGCCCGTAGAAACCTTCAAGGTGACGGCTCACTGGCTTAGGTGGAAGCAGAGGGGCAGTATTAGCCCAACACGGCCCCAAATGGTCATCATTTGGGGGAACTCCCGGCTGAAGTTGGCAGCTGGCTTCTAAGGGGCACTGATGTACCGGACACTAAAGAGATGTTCTCTTCTTCATCTGCAAACAAAGCTGTTGTCTCAGGAGGGGTGACCAGGAATGGTGTGTTGTCTGCCAGAGGTCAGTGTCGATAACAAGCTCCAACTCACTCTCCTTGCAGTGGAGAATTGCATCGAAGCATTCAAAGTACCCCCTCTTCTGCTGGTGTTTCACCTTTGACAATAGTTAGCAGACCGCACAGAATTTTCTTGTCCAAGGAACTCAAAGCATAATCCCTGCAGGTTGCCGGTGATAAGACTGGGACACGATGGGGAAGCTGTTCAGTGGACAAACTCACTGGTCGCTGAGGAATGAAGATTATTGGATGGCAGGAATGCTGCCTTATATACTGTGGACTATTCAGGTAGGCACATCCTGATTGGCTGGCTACATTTATGCAAAGTTAAGTGGGTGAATACGTGCATGCTATTACAGGACAGTATTACCCATAGAGTCCATTGGAGGGTGGAGCCTGTGTGGAATAGAACTTTTAATAGCAATGTAGAAAAATATAGAAACTATAGGACATTTAAAGTGCCTCTTATCAATGTTTGATCATTTTATGTCCTGCAATAAATGACGAGTGTGTGATCATATACATAGTAATGTGTTGGACAGTGACCAAAATGCTTTACACCAGCAGCCTAAATATGGAATTTCACCAACAGAATGTCTTGGTGTTTGATGTACATTTATTTGTTTTGGCTTTAACACTGCTATTCCCATGGTCAAAGTGCTCTCTGAGTGCCAGAGTTCATGACCATCACCTGGTGTGTTTTGCGACATTGGATGGAGGCGCAAAGCACCAGCTTTAGCAAAGGGTTGGCGGGACTCTAGACGTGCCTTCTAGCCAGACTGTGGAATGTTTTCTTACACTCTTTTAAAAGCACATTTCCAACAGGTTTATTGACAGATTGGGTGTCAGGAACAAATAAGCATGATGTCTCTCCAGAATCCATGGTTGATAAGAGAAGCGAGGCAGCCACAAATAGAGAAAGGGACTGCCATCCAGTGAAGGGGGAGATGAAAGAGAGACAGCTGCCCTGGATGGGTCTGGGTCCTTATCGGGCTGGCTGGGTCCTGTGTCAGACTAGGACTATTATAAGTGAGTCACACTGCTGAGAGTTCAAAGTCTTCCGCTCCCTCTTTCCTCCTCCTTCTTTTTGTTTTCTCTCACCTATGCATCTATAAGTGAATAATATACTAATATCAATGTTTTGGTTTTGTTTTTTTAAAGCAGCAGCTTCTCTTTAATTGAGATGAACATGACCACATGCAATTGCATGGCTCAAATATAAACACTTAAGTATATCAATGTTGCTGAACATATGGCTTATTTGATGACTATGAGGCCCTTAATTATATGTCTTCATACCGTTCGAGGGGTTATGCATGTGTCTAGAGGTTAACAACTGTATGTATGTGCTTCCTTGTCAGTAATGTGGCTGTTTCTTTTGACTAGTAAAGAAAAAGAAGCACTCATAGTTTGACGTTCAAAACAAGAAAAAAACTAAAATGCAGCTATTCAGTCTATTTTTTTCTACTAAGGTGTAATTTAGAATTGCAGTCTTACAAAAACATTGTTTTTCCCCTCTGCAGCAAAATTAGCATGTCAACATGATAGTTTTATTGACATTGAAGATATTTTTACCTTTTGTCCTGACTTCACACTCTTTGGAGGTAGAACATTCGCCAATGGAGAACAGGTTTCCTTTTTATTGCTTTGACATATAGTCAATACTCAATATAGTTCTTGACACCCTGAGGCACAATAGCAGTCACTTGTGTATAAAGAGTGTCAGCGAGTTATTTTGACCCCCTACTGTAATCATGACCTTTCCAATAACACGACTCCCCCACAGAGTCTCATTCCCTAAAGGCTCTTCCAACTCAGGGCTAAACTGCATTACCCCCAGCCAGCATTCACAGCTCAGCAGCTTCTAAACAAGCTACTGTCGACACACACTGAAACACACATTCACACATGTATGGATGCAATGGGCAAGGACAATAAATGCTTGAACAGTGCACACACGTGCATGCACGCACTCACTCAGAGATGGGAAACAGACATATACACAGGCTTAAACGTGCACATGAACAAGGCTTGAATATTTAGCTCAGGGGAACATAACATGTAACCAGCGATATCATGCATAAATGAAAGGGAAAATGATATGGCATGCATTTCATTCTTTTGTAAGATTGCGTCCCCAGGTCATTGACTAAATAATTAGGCGATTGAAGTGACAGATTAAAGGCAGATTGGAAGTGACTGTGAAAGCAGGATAATGTTTCCCTAATCAGCTTGGTCGGAGAAATGCAGATTGTGAAATTTTCCAGCTACTTCCTTAGAAAAATGCATTTCACTTCTGATTAGGGATGATTAGTGTGTTGGTGGAGGAGGAGGGGGGTCAGAGGCTTATGCTCCTGGGGTCCTGAGGCCAGAAAGAGAGAGGGAAAGAGGAAGGGAGCAGGGCTGGGGGGCATAGGTTGAGTGCCAGCATATATACGAGTAAAGCTTCAGAGAATGACTGGAAATGATGGAGCTGGAAATAGTTACTGAAAAATACAAAAAAGAAAGAAGAAAAAAGCACACTGTCTTCCCAATTCAAAGAGCATGATTTAGGAGTAGATAAGCTTTTGAAAGAAGAGAAGATCACGTAAGAGGAAGCACTGGATTGCTCTGAGTCCTGTCCCATAAGGCAGGAAATAGCAGAGGGAGATCTGCTTATCACAGCGTTTCAACTGGTGGATCATTTATTTATCATGCCATGACACATTTGCCAGATTTACACTGGCTACAAAGTCACCAGGTAAACTTTCCCCCCCGTTATGCCAAGGTAATAGTTTCTGAGCAACAGCATTACAGAAGGTTAAATGTAGAGCAGATGTAAAGTATAAAATACAACATGATCAAAGCTAAGGCACTCAAGACAGATACGCCAGCAAATGATGATGAATGACTCTCTGCAGAATTGTAAGCTACACACAAATGTAGCGAATTGCAAAGGTTGGAGTGGGGGTTGGGGGACAGGGAGAGAGAGGAGAGCAGACACCAGGGAGCACAAACAGTGTCCAAACTCATCGGGATGATCCTTCGCAGAAGGCCCCCACGATTAAGTTCCTACAGCAGGAATCACAGTTCGGACAATGTGTAATTGATTTCCCAAAAGGCTCAGAGAGCACCCTTAGTGATCCCTGGGATAGCCTTGCTTGTGAAAGTTTGCTTTTCTCCCAGGCTTGCGGCCACAACTGAATGACATCATCCCCTAGCACACATTTTTACTTTTATCTCTGAAAGATATATTATCCATGTGCTGGGCTCTGCTAGTGGAGATCAAAGGCAGCACTCTGTTCAGGCACCATATTAAAGTGAAACATGATTTTGCTACAGAAAAATAATCTGTTTATTTCAAGATAGATTCAGTTACATACCTGGCTTGTGCTGGCATACGCAATTCAACTTGACTGGGGTGCTTTTCTTTCCGTTCCAGTTGGGAAGACAACATATGCTACATGTGGACTGTTGCTATCAATACATACTTTTATGTGCATACATTCATTTAAATTATCATAACTTGCTGACACCTATACAGATACTTTTTTTCAATTGCAGTTATTGACCATACATTTTCTAATATATGTGTATGAACAAGAATACCGTCTATATGCAAATCAGAAGTGCATGCACACACATACACCTTTATCAACACACACAGGCACAGACACACACAAAATTGCAGACATTCACATCCTCTTTAATCTCTTGACGCTCTGTCCAGGATGATCACAGGCTGGTGTGAAGCGTCACGCTCAGAGAGAAACCAGACAGAGGGACACATGTTTGTGCACTCCTAAATGAAGTGTGACCATGGTGCACCTCTGAAGCAGGGGCTGGGCTGGGGTCTGTTATGGGGTCTGACAGCAGGGGGGCGCTGTGATAATTTGATGTGAACTGGCTTGATAAATCACTGTGTTGTTACCTTGGCTTTAGTATCTGTTTATGTCTCTACAAATTGAAACCCCACTGGCACAGGGCTGAGGTAAAGCCACACTCTGGCCCCCAACGATTAGTTCAAGGTGGGGAGAGTTTAGATCCGTGGCCCCTATTGGCCATCTCCCTCTCGCTGTTTTGTCTCTCCCTGCTGAGGGAGAAAGCCATGGACATGTGTAAGCAATAAAGCCAAAGGTCTGCCTTCCACCGCAGCCTGAGTGAAAGGAATGCAGAACCAAACTATAAAATAATAATGGGCACTGGGGCAGGGAAGAGGCAAGGGAGGGCAGAGGGCGGTGGAGTGGGGGGCATCAGAGACAGACACATCTGCAAGGGAGGTGGGAGGTGGTGGTTGTGGACTGGGGGGTGCAGGAGGGTGTTAAGGTGGGGTGGGGTCCTGAAGCAGAGCCCTCTTCTGACCCCTGGACGTGCTGTTAAAGGCAGAGCGCAGCAAGTAGCCCAGGCTGGCATCACATCAAAAGGCTGACAGATGAAGGGCAAAGGCCAGTTTGACCTGGGTGCTAAGCTGCTGCTAAGCCTCTTAAAGCCAAAGGAGAGGTGCAGTAACAGGGAGAAAGAGGGGGGTGAGACTGAGGAGGAACGAAGGGAGTAAGTGAGGCTAAGAGCAAAGAATATCATTCATAACTCCCTCCTCCTCTGTGATAATCAAAGGGATGATAAAAAAGCCAGTCATGTAGACAGTAAGTACAGATGCACAGAAGTGAGAAGAGATAACATTAAATACCTCGTGCAGAATTGTCACGCGAGGGGCATACTTCATCTAAAGCTAATAAACTAACATCCCCAAAGCCTGTTTAAAGAAGGTTTTCATAATCACCGAAAATAAACTACAATCAGGACAATAAGACAGACAGATGGAGTCCTGAGGCATTTATCTGCTTTAAACATTTTCCCTTAGAAGCCACCAACTTATCATGAGCTTGTCAACACAGTGACACCATTCTTTCAAATGAAACACTAATGCGCTGATATGAGCACACAGCGCCAGTATCTGTTCATGAAATCTGAGGGCTGATCAAAAGGTTCGGTACATCCAGTTCAGTGTATACCTCGGCAAATAAGTGGAAATCGTCACAAGTACTCACATAACAAGAATACAAACACAGTGGAGCTGCTTCCAACCAGAGGAGCTATGACAAAGCAAAGCAAATAACACCATGAGGGGGAAACAGCAGACAGGAACGAGGAGGAGATGAAAAAGTGAGAGGAAGGAAAAAAAAAAACACAACAAGAGAAGAAGTAAAACTTTGAAAAAGACCAACTGATCTTCTTAAAGGAAGCAGACATATCCCACAATTCAACAGGACAGGAAATGCCTACTGAGAGGATAGGGCTCCCCTCTGGACCCCATTAAGAGAATGCATGAAATTAATAGTGACATCATGTTGCTTGGTCAACAAACGCGGGTTGATTGATGAAGACAAACGGTCAGGGTGATAGCCAGTTGTTGGCTTTCCCTGGGAGATGCCATTTTCAGCCAGCCTGTACTTCCAGCTCGTGAAAGGGATATGGGCTGTCTAGCCAGCCTTGTTCCAATGCCACTACTGTCACTCAAAATCATTCTGGGGTTATTTTCAACACTTGTGTAAGGTGGCTGAAAGGTGCTGAAAAACATAATACATTTCAGGTGTAATGTTAGCATCCAGACATCTTTCATCCTGAAAGGGGGAACAATTCGTAAAACTGGTACAATATGGTATATAAAATTGGGAATAGTTACTAAGGAATGAGTGAGGAACAAATCAGTAATGACCCGATAATTGATAATCTGAAAGTGATTTCATTATAACTCTATATATTTGATAATGAAAAGTTAACAAAGAATATATCTTTGAATTGACACACTGACTTTTTCTTCATGAGTTGTTTTCTTAACTTTGAGCACGATGCTGAGTGGCACAAAATTAGTAATTGATCATTAATGACTAATTACTTAAACATTAGTTTCTCTTTTTTGCAGAAGTACCACTCGGCAGCTGGTGCAGAGTTAATTTGATCCAATTTACCACAGAATTGTAGTTTGATGGTTCAGTTGACGGCTCCCCTCTTTATTCACGTCAAGCCACAGATCTGACAATGCAACTACAAACTTGATTATCAATCTTTAAGGTGCCCTAGTGGCATTACCACTCTTACATAACCTTAAGATCAAACCTATATATCTACAGTGCATATTTAATCCTTATAGCATTGTAGTTCAAAGCTAATAATTTACTTTTAATGGATTGATACTTATAATTGGACTTAATACTTTTTTCCCCTTCACACACCAAAAATAAGTCATTTCGGGTATTGCATTTTACTAGACATGGGAACATCACTTTCTCCTAAAAGTGTTGTTGTTACTGAGTTTCGGTGAGAGACAACTGTTTCCATTCATCTCAAATTCTATGCAGCTGTTGAAAGAAAAGTTTCTTTGATTTAGTAAATATCTCTGCACATCTCGTGTTGTGAGCATCAAAGGTACGTGAGCAGATATCAAAGCGTCCTCCTGGATCGTCTATCCTTGGCAGCTAGACTGTACTTTCCATCTCAAGTGTGAAGCCGAGTTACAATGTAGAAATGAGACTGCAAACCTTTTACTAGGGCTACAACAATTCCTGACTGGGGTGGACATCCTGGGTTTCATTTGCAAGATGTGGTGGAAAGTTTGGCTTTTTGCACTCCAATGATAAAAGGCTGACACATCATTCTGGCATGTAGTGGAAAATAGAAAACCAGCAATACAAATATGTAAATCAAAGGCCTCAAAAGTCTTATTTTTGATGTTTCTCTATTATTCAGAAAGGATTTATACAACATATTCTTTAACGAACTAGGGCATTGCTTCCACCTTCTATTTTCCTTGTTTTTTTAAAATATGATTTATTTCATGCATACTAAAAAACAATTCAAAAGCATATTAGAAATACAAATTAAAGAGGTATAACAAATGTATTTTAAAAAGGAGTAAACACAAACGTGCTAAATGTTAGAGACTGAAATACATAACATTTGATTATTTGTAATTGTTTGGATTCATGTATTGAGTTTTTTGTTTTAATATTTTCTTGCATGCCGGGTCACACATTTTATTTCAACTTGTACGTGTTTTATTTTTTGTTTGGATCAACAATCTTAACCAAAGTTAACTGAGAGTACATCCACACTAAGCAGCATTTTATGTCCATTTCAGTCCTGTCCAGAAAAACAAATTTTTTCTCATCCCAAAACAGATCTTTTCCAAAACAGCCTCTAGACCATAAATCTTAAAACACTGGCTTTGTTCTGCAGCATTTAAATGGAGCTTTTGCAAAAATGATGATGTCAGCAAGGAATGAGGCCCGAGTGGCAGTAAAGTTAAGGACTTCATGTCTCAAACCTTCTCTGTGATCACTCATTTTCAATGTCAATACAGCTGAATACATAGCATTCATTCATTAGTCATTAACCTGGATTTATGTTGATTTTGTCAGATGATGATGCAACTATAAAATAATGATTTTATAACCGCTGTGCAGCATCAGAATGACTGCTGGTGAACAGATGGTATTCATGAGACACGATTAAATCACTGTTTGACATTCGTTCCACTGTCTGAGAACAGAATCAGAAAAATAAGTAAATGAGGCCAACTATAATGTGAATTTAGCTGTATTAAAATTTAAACACAGTGTGTGTATATATATATATATATATATATATATATATATACAGAGAGAGAGAGAGAGAGAGAGAGAGAGAGAGAGAAAGAGAGAGACGGGAGGTTTATAGGAATGTCACATAATTAAACAATTTTGTGTCATCTGTAACTTTGTGCATGATCACTCATTTGTGATCACTAATTTTAAACACCAACAGCTGCTGTCATTAACCTGTATTTGTTGATTTTGTCAGTTGTTGTTGCTACCATAAAACAGTGATTTGGTCAGAAAGTCTGTCTGTCTCTCTAATTAACAGACATTGGCTGTGATGTACAGTTTTGTTGTTTGCTAAAGGAAAAGTGGGAGAAGAAGAAAACATTTAGCAGCTTTATGCTGTTGTTGTGTTTCACTGTGAAGCAAGTTCTCTACTGAAACGACCTAAAAACCTTGGACACAAGCTGTTCTCACACACAAATGGTGTTTTAAAAATCAGATGCTGAAGTGTAGACATAGACTAAGTGAAACCAAATGGAAGTCAAGAAGCTTATGCTGTCAACTGTGGAAGATGGTGAGTGTCAACTTACTAATTGTGGGCGATCAGAGGTGCAACAACAATGACCTGGTAAGGAAATAGGACTGAAGAGCACTGCACTTCACTTGATGCCTTATGATAGGGAAATTGGTGCCACCAGTGTGTTGCACATGCTAAACTGTGCCACCATCTGCTTCGAGACCTGGGACCAGCCCAAACCACAAGACAGTGGCCGAAACACATAACTCAAGAAGGCTGTCAGTCCGCAAACACAAGCCACAAAGCTACTCTGAGTCTCAAGGATGTAGAAGCGAAATAGTGAATCGCTTTAGGTGTGACACGGTGACACAAAGATTTGAGCTTTTGGTATGATGCCAGCGAGCCTCGGCCAAGTGGGATATTGCCCGTATGGCCGTCCTACACAAGACTCTGTGAACAGCTACATTTGATATTTCAAAGACAGTCGAAAGAAGAATCTGGCGGCAAGTTAATAACAATATAGGATGGCACAGAAGCAAACTGTTCCACTTATGTTCATGTCCACATGCTGGTATGGAGGAGATCACTCGGCCAGTCCCACAGGTATAAGATGTTCTCAGTTGTAGTTTCATGGACAAATAACAAAGATCCAACATCAGATAAAGGCATTTGGCTCTTCGGAACAGAGTGGGAAGCCCAGTACAGCACGAGAGGCTGTCCTTCACCAGCAGAACCATTCTCCACACTTGGCACTGACATAAAAGCAGCCTCTACTCCACTGAAGTACTCACACATAGACACAAAGACAGACATGCACGTATGCATACATGCATGCCCGCACACACATACACACAACCCCACACGCACACACACAATTCAGGAAGTATGCCTGTCACAGACATGCAGCGAAGGGAGGCAGCAAAAACAACTTTCTGTCGACAGGAATAAGAAAAACAACAGTTGAAAGGGGGTCTGCATGAGAGAGAGTGCGAGACAAAGGCATTCGCTCCGTCAGAACTCATCAGTCTGCGGAGGGAAAATATGTAAGGGAGATGCAACCATATGAGCGCTGTCACTGTCCTCCTGAACACAAGACAGAGAGGACAGGCTGGTGGGGAGTGAACTGGAGCCAGAGAAACCTTCAGTGAAAACCTACCACATCTACAGAGACACTTGCAGGTTGGTGAGTTTTAGCATGTATGAGATACTGGTATTCGTAACAGTCTGCAGACTACATAGAGGTGTAAACACAAGACTAAAACCAACTTTCTTCAGCAAATGAGCAGCTACTATGAACTGGACATGTTTGAAGCTTGGTAATGAGTTTCTTTGCCCAAAGGCACAGGCTTTGCTAAAGAGAAACAGAGAGGAGAGAAATACAGAGGAGAGCTAGTCAGTGAGGGCCAGATTACCCCAAGGCCTCCAGGGCCACTCTCCAGAAGAGAAGATAAAAGAGCTTATTAATAGCCCTTAGATTTACATGCACTAAGTGGATGTTTATGTTGGAACTTGCTGCTTATGTGTGAACATCCAACAACTGTAAACACTGCCATTCAGGTCCCATTTCCTTTACATCATTGATATTGTTTCAACCAGCAAAATAGGCTGCCAGAGTTTAAAAAACATCATTCGGGCATTATCTTTTAAGTGGTTCCACAATTCACTCTGCCTAGGGAGGTAATCAAGAAGCTTCATTGTGCACTTCCTCCTTTGCCTCTTCACGTTACACTGACCTTTGTATAAACAGTTGAGAAAGGGACAACCTTCAGAGGCACTCCTGTGTTAGTATGGGTGCTTAGACTATAGGTTGTGAGACTACTAACATACAATACATTTTAGCACTGCTAGAGGCGACTACAGACACTAATGTGTGAATGAACAGGTCAGGAAAAAAAAACTTAAACAAAAAAAAGGCCACTGTGACTCAATGAATGTCTTTGTGAAGCTTCCAATATGTATGCTGCGTTCCCTCTGAATGTAACCACAGTGTATTAGACAAGCATTTCCATTAATACTCTGGAATAAGTAGAAACCTATTAGATTTTATCCACCCATCACTAAGTAAAGGTTGTGACCAAAAACATGATGCTGTGTTATTAAAACTCTGGGAAGCCCCTCATCAACCACATGAAAGAGAGATAGTCAGGAGCGGTGGGGTTCATGGGGAAGCACAGAGCACATGTCCATAACCCCCACTGCCTTTTATTGGACGAATATAAAATTAACAACAGTCAGCAGCTGTAATGGTGAGCCAGGCTGCTTCCAACACAAATTTCCAATTTGAGGTCAGCTGTATGGTCCTATAAAACTTTACAGGGCTGCTTAAAGAAGAGCTGTCACTTTACAAGAAACAAACTTTTCTAATTAATCATCACGCTAATAACCCTGGGTCTTTTAATGTGCTTCAAGTCTAATGCATGCCCCTATTAAAGGTAGTGAGAAGGCAGGCCTAAACTAATGGCTATTAGTAAATCAATAAAAAATGTTGCTGTTAAATTTTCCTTTCTGGGGCAACTAATAAGAGGCCTGTTAAAGTACAATGCACACCAAAGAGAAGTGACCTAGCTTTTTGCATTAAATTTTATACCAACCTTCCGCTCATGTTAAAATATGTAACTTGTCAAAATGTACAATGGGGGCAACAGCACAGGCAGTGCCAATAGTCAGTCTAGTAGAGCTGGCTACATCTATTAAGATCATTAAAAAGGACAGAATAATGGCGTGAAATGTAGACTGGGCTATAAGAAAATTGGGGTATAATGGAAGGTAAGACTTCATAAAATTATATCATTCATTTAGGAAATGCACATGTTTAATAGAAATATATGGACTTTCTTTTAAATTTTTGATTTAATATTAGAGTTTTATTCTTATAATGTTTACAAAGTGGTTTGAAATCAAATCTGTCAAATGTAACAGATCCATTTAACATCTCCAACACGTGGACAGGGAGTGCAGAGGTGTTAATGGACTGGTTGACACAAGCATCATATTCTGGATTCCAGGCTGGAGTGTTCTCTAAGTGTGTAAGGACACTGGAGCTTTGTTCTGCCAGGACATCAAAGGGACAACCTGAACTATTTGAACAATGACGCCTGTCTATATATAGAGGAAGTGATGGACGAAGGGAATCGGACATGTATGAGGTCACTGCCAGAATGCAAGGAACATCCATGCCAACATCCATCAGGTGATGAAAGAAGTGCAAATACTTCTTCCCTGCCAGTGCAGGGTCAGTGACTGGCTGCCGAATGTGGACTCCACCAAGAGGACTGAGTCACCTTTAAATACTGACTCCCAGTCATACCTCACCTCCCAAACAAAGAGAATAAGGCAGCTTTAACCTGCTTAAACCTTTTCTATCTCTATCTGGTCTTAGCAGGGTCAGGTCCTATAACATGTGAGACCTTTTCTTGATAAGATCACAGAGAGATTAAGCTCCTGTATCAGAGATTAGGCTAAGTTTGTTTTCTCTCATTTGAACCAGGGTGGGGATAGTCCCTGGGCCTGCCCTCCCAGGCCTGGGCATAATGCCATTAGTGGTGTTTTGTTGACAGCAGGCAACGGTAAATGAGGCCCCACTTTAATCAGCGGCATGCCGGGCTGGTGTCAGAGTTCCCCCATGTCTCCCAGGTGAAAGATGAGCAGGGAGAGAGGTGTTGTCTCCACGTTAATTAAAACTGCTCCCCTCACGCGAGGACTCAGAGCTGCTACCGCCAACCCGCCCCCTGAAACCACGGCTGTACTCTCAGCATAAACACCAGCCATTAGCCAGGAGAGCAGAGAGAGGGGACAAGCAGCAAGGGGTGTAATTAATCAGACTAAGATCATGTTCTAACCACTTAAAAGCAAGAGGGGGCATTTATCTGCAGGGAAAACAGGTCTGTTTTGGTTTACACAGTAACTGAAATGTATAGGTGATGCTTATATTAGAAAGAGCTGTGTATGTTAACAATGAATACAATAAGATCAACTTTTTTCCCTCTTAGTCCTTGTTTTTTTACTGCATACCTACTAATAGCCTGTGTAAGATTTCAGATGGTGTATCCACCCATTTTTTTATGATGTCTCAGAAATGTTTAGTCAGCACGCGCAATATTTGGTTGACTAGCCTCATCTTTTACTCTTTCTTTATCCATTTCTTTCTCATAACAGTACAATTCAGTCCATGTCCGAGAGACAAGAGACACTGTCCCAGCAGTGACTCCTGGGACAGTAAACAGCAGTCTTGCTATTTACCCAGAAATCCCATCCTCTATAGCGGCTTCCTGTTCCCTTGAAGTGAGACATCCTTTCCTGGGGGATCAACTGGATGAACCAGACACAGAGATGCGGATGCTGCTTTAGCCTTGCCATGCCCAGTTACAATAACACCATCATGCTGTTCATCCCAGCAGCCCGCCCTGAAACACCAGCCCCATCCCGGCCAGGAGCACCAGGCAGGAGGCCTTCTGCGCCCTCGATCTGGCCTGGGCGGATGAGACAAAGAGTACTTGCTGGAGGGTGGGTAGAAGGGATGGAGGGGGTTAGTCTGGGAGTCCCCCGCTTCCCTCCCATACACTATGAAACCTCCCGGCCTCTGATGCAAATGAGGTGTTGGGGGCAAAGAGAGAAAAAACAACATGAAGGGGAAAACGGACACAAAGGAGGGGAGAAGGCCTCCTAAAGCAGCGCAGCACTGAGGGCCTTTTCAAATCACAGCAGCAGTGAGTGTCAATCAAGCGGTCAGCGTTAACAATGTTAGGCCAGAGCAAGCAGGGCTAATGTCCTCTTTGCTTTGCCCAACCCCCACCACCAGCACCTCCCTAACTCCCCACCTTCCACAAGCCCCTTGTGACCACATGAATCTGACTAGTGACAGCTCGCCATCCTGTAATTTGCCAATTTGCACGCATGTCAAAAAGCCAGACCATAGTGAATTATGGCCACAAAGTGGGGATAGGCCGAAAGAAGTGCAAGAGATCTACAACAGAGGGGAGGATAATGGAGATGACGGGGGAAGCAGCAGGATGAAATAGACTTGAGTGAAGGCTGCTTTCACAGTGTGTGTGCCTCCGTCATAGTGAACACTTGACTCTCATGGTTACTGCATAACCTGCCTGGTGGGCCTTGTTCACATGCCTTGTGTATTTGAGTGTGGGACTGTGTGTGGATGATTGTGATGTATGCATTTGTTGTGTGTGTGTGTGTGTGTGTGACAGTGTCTCTGCTCTGACAAGAACATGTGTGCCATTCGTCTTATGAGCACCAGTGTGAGGAGTTGAATGAGTCTATCTGCTACTGCTGCGCAGAAAAGTGGGGAATGAGGGTGATTATCCACGGCTGAGCCATTAATCTTGAGCATTATCAACACCTTGCTGGTGCAATCTGTGTTTCAATCCAGCAGTCCATGAATGCTTCTCCTCCAGTCGTTGGCAGTGGGTTATAGTGAGGACAACACAGGAGCCACAGCAACTACAACGCTAGTCAAAAGCTCTCACTAACATACCATCTACTGCTAACACATCAACAAGACATATAAGGGAACAGAGCCAGAGAATAACTTGATCTCCTGTTTTTCCCAGTGGAAAAGGAAATACCTTTAATGTTCATATGTGCATGTCCCCCCCCCCCCCCCCCCCACACACACACACACACACACACGCGCGCACGCACGCTCGCACGCACGCACGCACGCACGCACGCACGCACGCACGCACGCACGCACGCACGCACGCACACACACACACACACACACACACACACACACACACACATGAGAGAACCGTGAAGCCTATATAAATCTCTATCAGGAAGCCAGCCAACCTCTCTGCCCCTTGCTGGTGAAAACCATATAATAGTCTAAGGAACCAGAAACACATTTTCTGGATAGTTGGCAGCAAATGTCCCATAATGGTTTGGGCTGGGTAACTTTCTGAATGTTATTTTTATTGTTGGGTCTAAGAGGTAGAAAGAAAGAAAAAAGAATTGCTGACAAATGGATACACAGTACATCATGAGAAGGCTAAAATAGTGTTTTATCTCATGTATGCAAAAAAAAAAAGACAAAGCAGATGTGGTGCCACGACACCCCAGCAGACACAAACATATGCTGACAACCAAAATAAACAGGCTGCATGACTGTTTTGTGCTTATACAAATAAATAACAACAAGTTGGCCCTTGTAAACTCTTTGCATTGCAACCTTCACATGAAGTCACGTTTTACAAAGGCCCAAAATCACAAGCTATCATGGCAGCATGTCATTTGGCAATGCAGTGGCTGAGACTGCCCTTTACACTTGTTTAACAATGTTTTACGTCTCCCAAACAATCCCGATCACTGATTAACATCTGACAAAGGAGCACTCACTACTGTAGGAGATCCTCAAACCATCCGTGAAAGTGAAAATGAGAAGCAATTCTGTTAAACACTCCACATTATAATGGATATTTACCACACCATTGTAAGTCTAAAGGGTGGACCTTTAAATGTCTCACAAAGTAATCTCGCCTCGTGTACAGTTCACTGAATTCTCTGCTGCTGGTCCTACAATCTGTCTTGCGTTATTCGGCTTCCCGGGTTTGAGATGTTAACAGGCTGAAAGGAGGACAAAGCTGACATTGCTTGTGGCTTTTCAAAGTTGTGACATTTACACAGGGGTCAGAACATCATACTGCCACTGAACATGATTGTTCAGACAGAAAGAAAACGTGAAAGGGAAAATGTTGGTGTTGAGCCTAGTCAAGCGGTCTGGTGTCTTTAGAGGGTTGAATCCTAAATGTGTTTTGCACAGCTTTTAATATTTTAATATTGTACCGTATGTGCAAGCCAGAGCTGTGTGCTGGCTTAAGAAGACAGAAGGTGGAGGATGACTGTAAAGTTACCAAATGTGTCACAGTAAGCAGTGAGCAAGGTTTTGACAGGTCTCAACACAAGAGAGTAAATTGAGCTTCTTTGATTATTTTTATTTTATTTTCAAATAAGAAAAAAAATATATGAAATTGACCAGTGCAACAGTGATCAATGCTATTCACTGGTAGCTGTGTGTCAAGTGTAAGGCAACATTTTTAAGGAATGTTTGGTAGCACTCTGTAGTTGAGTGCAAATTGTTATTCACTAAAGATTTTGCTATTCGGAATTTGATGCTTGAAGTACGAATGATGAATTGTGAGGACAAATATTTAACAGCATGACAGACAATATTGTTGAAATTTTCCAACTGGGGTATTGTTTTAGTTGTTTGAAATTTAGAACAAAAGTCTGGTAAGGATAACATAACAGAATAATGTTGAGTTACTATGACAGAGTAATAACAAAAACAACCTGCATAAACATAGTTATTCAAAAGTTTAAAGTGCATGAAAAGTGTTTATTTAACTGCTGAAATACAAGAAACCAAACACAAAGAGGGAGCTAGTTATTCTCATCTCACACACACTTTGACACACATAACACAGCATTACCAACCATAGCTCTGCTCCTCATATACTTTTTTTTGCTCTTCCTGCATGTCCTAAGAATAAATATTTCCCTTCACCAACGTCAGGACACAGGTTGGTTTCCTTCACGGTAATTGATGTGAAGGTTCTACTCAAACCAACCCTGCACGCATTTCGAAGAGGTGAGCAGGAAATCGGGCCATCAGAGGCGGAACGCTGCATTCCTATCACGCAGCTCGGGTCAGAACCTCTGGTAGAGTCAGGATTTGTAGCTTAAAGGCTGTCAGAAATGATCACTTTGCTCTGCAAGTGCACCCCCACCCTGACACAGCCCCTCCTTTTGTTAAGATAAAGGATGTACCCCGACAGATTCTGTGACCTGCTCTCTTTCTCTTAGGCCCGTTCTGGTCTGGGCTAAACACAGTTCAGGTTGTGGAGGCAGTGCAACACAGTCGTACAGGGGGAAAGAAAGGCAGAGTTACTGGATATTACCCAGGGAGCTAGGGTGGAGAATCAGTTTCCATTTCACCATGACCTTTCTCCGGTCCCAATGGTGGTCAGCTCCACCACTACCTCCTTCCTCTCACATCCCCACTGAGCAACCTCTGCGCCACTGCTGTCTCTCTTTTTTTCGTTTGTCAACCTATCCATCTCACACTTTTACATGGATAGGACAGAACACACAATCCCTGCCCCCCCACCAACAAAGAGATCAAATTCCCATAGCTCATCTATCTTCGCATCAGCTGTTTACACAGATTTAAAAGTTAGCATTGCACACAGTGCAAATGTGTAACTAATATGCAACTGATGAATACTAAGAAAATTACCTCTAAACAACTCCATATCAAATTAAAGACCACCAACTACTTCTAAATAAAGATGTAATTACAGTGAATTTTCCTCTCAGGATGGGAGTTATCCTTTTCCAACACCAAAGCTATTCTTAGTGTCTGTTAGTATTGTGTTCAGCCACCAAATGCTACTTTCATATTAAAACGTGTGATGACTTTCTCTTATGGCGACAATGCCGGGAAGCTGTTTGTCACCCGGCTGACCGCTCACACTCTGACATGGTTTAAACACACCCTTCACTCTGTTACCATTTATATTTACCTTTTCCATTGACTTTTTAGCTACAAGCAGTAGTTTACAGTCATATCATGGAAAAAATATAAAAGGCATGCAAGGGTCATCATCTCAGCACCCAGGCATTACGTCAGAAACAATAACTTTAGTTTTATTGCCAAACTTTCCTAAATTGTCTCACCTTCCTATTCTAGTAAAGACATTTCCTGTTTAATACCGGTTTAATATGGGAGCTGTACAAAAATACTGTCAGTTTCAGTAAGTACTTCATAATTGCAAAACCTTTCAGTAATCCCATGAGCCTCAGTACTAAAAAAAAACATAACACGATTTGAAAAAAGAAAAAAAGATAAAATATACATTTAAAAAAAAGAAGATCATTATGCCTGAACAATTGTTGGATGTCAACGGCAACTCAGTGACAACCTTCAGTGTATCATCACAACAGTATCTAGTGCAGGAAAGTTGGAGATGTCAGTAGAGTTGAAGAGTGCCCAGTCACAACCATAATCCATTATTAAACACCTTTCTTGTCAAAACATTTTCACTGTCTTATGTGAAAACAGAAATATATATGCAGTATATGAAAGTTGGACCAGATTGAAAAAAAGCAAAGTTGAAACGAAAAAGAACCTCGACTCTTAAGTCAACACAGATGAGACGACGGAATTTGGAGCACTTAGCTCCATGGCGATTGAGCAAACTCAATCTGCTGATGACGACCGTATGATATGGTGAAAAGCTCCAGAACAGCTACTGACCTTTGAGGTGAATTGTTTTGTCAGCTGCTGTTTCTAAGGTCAAGAATGAACTTTGAACCTCAAACGGGTTAAGTTCATCTGTGCAATCTAACGACAGTTCTATTATTATCTGCTTACATGTCTTTTTTGTATGTATTCTGCAAGCAGAGATGCTGTTTAAGTGTCTATCCACTCAGCGATGTGCGTCTCGCAAATGAGAGGGGGAGACATGATAAGTGTGGTTAATTGCAAAATCCACCGGATTTACTAAGGTTCACTCAATTTGCTAGGGGCACTTCTGCATGAAGCAGGTGCAAATTTACACAGCTATATTAAGGACTGTTGTGGTGGGGAATCAACATTTACTTGACTGATCCTACAGAAAAACTCAATGGCAGTAGACAAAGAGTGAGTATACCATCAAATGTGTGTCGGGAATCTCCACTTAATTAATTTTAAAACAAAAAATTTACAGCCAATAACAAAGCAGAAGAGGAAATGTGGCTTCATGTGTGGTCATTAAACTTGAATTCATGTTCATTGGTCTGAGAAGCTAATTGGATTCTTGAAGGCATTTACATTACACTAATTCCTTGATAAGCAAAGTTAAAAGGTCCAAGTGAACTAGTTTTCCAAAGTTTCTATAAATGTATTTAATCATGATACATTTTTACATGTAATTTTACCGATTTTTTCATTTTAAATTGTAACTTTAGTACATTTTTGTGGAAGCAATTATTTAGTTAAGTGTCAAAGACAAGACAAAAAATCAGACGGCACACAGACAGACAGCTGAAGAGTCACCTGTGACTTCATTCTGCAGACATGCCTGTCCAATACTCCAGCAAAAAACAAACCCTCACTACAGAAAATAGAGAGGCAGCCTAATCGCCCTAATGTTTGCGCTCCTCATACATTGATAAATGAAGCCATTGTACAGTGATTATCACAGTTATTCATAGCCTCTTTGCTATGGGGATGGTACATTTGCTGCATTACATAGGAGCAGACACTGCTGGGCCTAACGCATGTTTCCCTGTCACTGTGTATTACAGGCCAGCCAATGACATTTATAAATACTTGGTAATCTGCTCTGCTATATGCGTCACGTTATTAAATTGCCATTATTTTGGCGGCAACTGGGCCCAGCCTGTGATTAATTGAATACTATTAAGTTGAGGTGGATCATGACTGTTTATAAATGCTGCTTTTACACTACAGATTAATCACAGACAAATTACAATAAATCACTGTTTAGTGGTGCTAAGCTTTTGCACTGGTAGGATTCTCTATAATAGAAACACAGTAAATATGGAAACAAATTATTTCTTCATTTTTTTATCTTGACACTTTAATAAAGAATGATTTAGAGAGTTGGCAAATGTCGGACTGGACACGTAAGCATTATGCAGTGTGCTGTGTTGTATGACTGTGTGTGTGTATGTGTATTTGTGTGTAGGCCCCAGACATAGAGAAACAACAGACCACGCTCTGGTAAGCATCAGGCCGTGGGGTTTGGCTTTTTCTTAATCTTAGAGAGGGAAGAATGAGCACTGAGTTGTGTTCTACTCTAGCATGTAACCTCAAACATAAACCCAAGCCAGCAGACAGCCATGTTAGGTGCAGTACACATCAATGTTTGCTTTTATGTACATCAGCACTAGATAGATGAGTTTTAATGAATTAAAAGAACTATGACAGTAGGAAATGCATTACTTTAAAATTGCCTTCATTTTTTGGTACTGATTGTATGACTTTTGTTTGCTAGCAGTAGAGCTGTGAGCAGTACGGTGTATGTTCAGTTTAGACTATTTGTCAGTGAATACATGTGATAACTCCTCAAGACCCAAGCCGAGTTCCCGTGTCTAGCTGGCACACAGCTGGGAGGCAAGCAGGCCTTTAGCCCCAAAGCTAGCTAACTTCGACTCAGATTCACTTAAGGTGAATTTGTTAAGGTGGTTGAGCTATTCTTGTTTTAGGGAACATCTCTCTGTTTTCTAAGCCTTATATTTTAGGCCTTGAAGAGATACAGTGGGGATAGGTTTAGACGACTGTACTTCATGTTTCTGATGTGTGCAGTTTATTACAGGGCTTCTGATGTGTCTATAATATTTTGTATGGTTTTATCTGCACTCTTCAAAGCACATGGTAGTATATAAGAGGATTTAATTTTGATTTATTTAATACTGGTATTCGAGATCACTATGGTTTATGGTTTGGTCATAGTTATAAGTACAAAGAAAGAATACACTGACACTAGATCTGGTGAGGAGGAGTATGGAGTGATGTGATGAAGACATTTCTGTGACTGCCGCACTGTCATCTGTTGTATTCCCCTCTCTTTTTAGTGGCCAATGTATACAGAGTGCTGTTCGTCTTTAGAATGGCATCTCCACTGGCACAGCCTGGCATGCTGCACTGAGCTCAAGGCCTTTTCACAACTCTTTAATGAGAGCACAAGATTTTGTGTATACATTCCTTTTTGCCCCCCCTCCACAACTCCACAACTCCACACGCCCACTCCCAACACCGGCACTTTAGCAATTCCCACTCCCGCCTCATGAGGGCCGCCTGTCTTTGGTGGTTTGCAATTAGCATCCTTCATGATGCTCTGCTTTGTTGGCTCTGCCAGGCTAAAACGGGAGTGGACGCAAGCTGCGCCGTGTCAATGTTATTTGGCGGTGGGGGGTGGGTGGGAGAGATTTCACTGAGACTCACAGGCGGTGACCTTCCGGCCCCCTCTCCTCTTCCGTACATTCACACAAACTCTAGTTATTTCAGCTTCAGTGAAAGCTGACTTGGATCTGAGGAGAAAGCCAGCCTGCCACTGAACCCCGGGGGAATGGGCCACCGGTAGCCTTAAACACCTCTCCTCTCTTTCCCCCTCCCTCCTGAGCTTTGACAGAAGGTATGTATTTTTGGAGAGACCCCTGGTGATGTGATGGACATGAGAGTCCTGTTTGAAATGGAAACCCTCACATTCTACCCTGCCAGGGAGCACCAGGAATATCCCAACAGAGATGGCAAAAGGAAATGGAACAACTGAAAAAAAATAGCCATCTTTATTGAGGTTTTCCTTTCAAAAACACAAGTAAATATAGGAACGACACTTCCTTTTCAGGATATGCGTTCTGTAATGCTATAACCTCAATAGAATACCCACTGACCACCACAGGCATAGATCATTTCTTTATTCTCATATCAACTCTCACTCTTGTATACACTGACAACACATGCTGGCTTAGATAACCAAGAAAAAAAAAATGATAACAGAAATGAATGTAATTCATGAAAAGAGATAAACTGGGCCACACACAAGCTTATCCTCTTGTGTTTGCAGCGCTGCCTTCCATTCACCATCTTTCGTCTCTTTTCCCTTCAACCTCCATTTATTTCACACAGAAGAATAGCGTGTGTTTATGCATGTGTGTGTACGCGCACGTGTATTATGCTGGTGTGTGTGTACACATTGACCTGCTTTTTGTGTGTGTGTTTGTGTGTGTACATGCACATGTGTGGATGTGCAAAGGAAATGATGTGGCCCACTCCAACCTCCCTATAACTCACCTGGACTGATAAAGAGAGCAAAGGAATCATTTCCTGCGCCTTCTACTCATTCAAATGGGCTGGCATCTGTAAACAAGTGCTGCAGTTATCCATGTAGCGGTCAGATAAGAGGGGAAGGAGACCTCCGGAGTGATGGATCACGAAGGGGCTCCCAGTCCTCTTCTCTTCCCAGCACCGCCCTGCCACCTTAGGATAATAAACAGCCGCGGAGCAGGGGGCCAGATAAGAGCCATCACTCACATTGGCCGGGCTGATAAGACACAGACGCTCTCTGTCACCCTCCATGACATTTGTTTTTCATTCCACTTCAGACCGAGGGAGAAGTCAACCTGTTTCATCTCATCAATGGGCTCTACTCAGGATCCCCCGCTGACTGTGTGCCACCCTTTGACACTGATTGCAGTCAGGTGACTGACTGTCATGCTGCACAGAAGAATGGACTGCAGCCTGAGTTTTTCCACTGTTTCATTCACAACTACAGTACTGTACCTGAAGGAAACAAACACATACTGTACCACAGGTTCAAACTATGAATTTGACAAAGTTTGAAGAGGATGTGGTTTCAACTCTGCCCTCCTGTTCTGCACCAAGTGCAGTTATTGATATAGTCGAGCTACACTTTTCCACTGAGGGTGTGTACAAAACCTGCCCACTTTGATGAATTGTGGCTTCATTTCTAAAGAAGTGGTCACAGTTAAACAAAAGGTACTCCAACAACCAAGTCTTAAGAGAAAATGTCCTGATACAGCAGAGTTCTATGAAGAGTCTGTTAATTTTGAATACCTTTAGCCAGGCTATTTTTACACCTCATATGTCATGTTAATGGCCCAGTGGGTGAGGTGTTAGAGTAAGAAACAACCAGGAAAACCGAGGTAGATTTCTATCCTTCCCTGCTAGGCTGTAAAACTAAAGTTAGACATGAATCAATATGAAATCTCCTTGAACAAAAAACTCCAGTTACAAGTTGTAAATTATGCTTTGGAGATTAATATTTCTGATGGGGTACATACAATTATTATTTAAGTCATTTTATATTTTGGCACCTTTAATTCCCTAAAAACGCAGGGCTATCAGAGGGGATATGCAGTCATTGTAAATCTGGCTGCCCTAACATTGCCTCTACCGGGGTCACCTACAAGTCAGATTTGAGAAGGTATAAAATGGTTACTTTATAGCTATCCCAATTGTTATACGTTAGAGTTATGTGCATTGTATTACCACTAATGAAGAGCGTAAATTCTCAGTTTACGACTGGACCTTTACAGGGGGGGTTGTAAAACACACGCTTTTTGCGTTACTTGTGTTTGTCACTGGAGTTCTGGAGTTCAGACTGTGCACACACTGTTCCCATTAGTCAGGGAACGCTCCTCCGAGAGGCCTCCGTCTGCATTAATGGGCCCGGGCCGTGAGAGAGCGGCATCCCGTCCGTCGGTCACGGATGACATTTAACAGACAGGGCCCAACTTCCTGTGATCAGAACGGCAGTAACCAAGAAGCTAATCCATGGCCCTCACAAATCCCTCATCTTCTGACTGTCAGCAATGGGCAGCGCCTGATGGTTGTGGGACACCGGTCACCTGCGTTGACCCCTAAATCTCAGCTCATAATTTCTTGCTCTGGCTAAACAGGGGATCTGTTTAATGCACTTCTCAGCTTTAAATACTTTTTGCAAATGACGTTTGCTATTTGGTTTATGTTTTTATTCAGAGCAATTTACAGGATCATGAGGGAATACATTTGTTAAAGTGAGAAACTGACCTCTTGACAAGCTACTGTATGAAAGTTAATATAGTTAAGATGTTTAAAATATTTAAAATGGTCACGTTATTAATGCAAACCTGATGTCTGGAAATGCAGTCAAATATAGAAATCTGAACGTGTCTCTCTTTATTTAACCTGCATTAAGTGGCTTGGAATGGATGACTTATGTGACTGGTGTTGTTTTTACTTGCCATCTTGTATTCTTCACTGATAGAGACATCACCATAATCATGTCAATCACATTTATAGGATTTGCACCTTGTGCTTCAGCCAGACATGGTAATAAATAGCGGTGCTCTGTGAGAGCGCCACTATTCGTCGCTCAGTTTACAACCCCTACCCCGCAGTTTCCCCGCAGGTTTAAGAAGCAAGGAGCTGCTGATGATACCTCCCCTATGAAAACACCCTTCTGTGGATGCAGGGTCACCACCCCAGGTGAGATATGACACTTTTTATGGCTTTCTGCATATCTCCGTATTACCACTCTCTGGGGCTGATTAGTTTCAAGTCATAAAGTGCAGGGTGCTCACTGAGCCCTTTCATATGTGCATTTTAAGCACTATAATTTGGTCCATTTTTTTGCATGTGTTGTATCTAATGCGAACTGTAACATCAACATAATTCAGAACTATGCAAATGCCAGGCCTTGCTCTGTCACTGAGGGTAATATTTGACAGTAAAAGGATGCTGCAGACAGGAGACGTGCAGTACAGCAGCGCAGGATTGTGAGGGATTGACAAATCAAGCAATTAAAGGGGAGGTGATTATGTCATCATTTTCTGGGATGGCTCAAAAAAGGTCCTGCTACATTTCATATTCATTCTGAATGAATGAATAAGGAATGTGGGGGGGGGGGGGGGGGGGGGGTTAAGGATTGAAATATCTCACAGGGACATTCTGCTTACTTTTTTAAACAGGCCTTATCTCCCCACGTTCAGCCCCGTTAATGTGATGATGAACAATATTTCATGAAGGGCGGCTGAATGTGTCTCTCCTGGAGAGGGCCCTGGCTCACTCTGTCTCATCTTTCCTTTGTACCACTCTTTTCTCTGAGAGAAGGGGTGAGGGGGGCAGGTGAGAGAAGGGAAAACGAGGTAGATAATCACCGCCGCACACACACACACATCCCTCAGAAACACACTGGTCCGGGACCCTCCTCTTCCCCTTCAACCCCCCCAAAACATTTTCATATCAATAATCAAGCAATTTTTCTACATGCTAATCCATCAAAGCGGGCTGGGGCTAATCTGCAGGCATAGGGCTGGGTGGTGTGTGCCGCTTCCTCTTTTCAGGTGTGCCCCGCTCCCTGGCAGACATTTGTCCCGCTATGTGGCACACAAAGCCCCTGCCCTGTCAGCACTGATTGATCAGAGGCTGGCTGTAAAGGAGGAAAGCAGCACACCCTATCAATGATGCTCTACATCTGCACCTGAAAAGAGCCTTCGTCTCCTTCCACAACATGCTCAATGCCGCAGATAATGAGAGCCGTGCTGTTAACAGCTCCTGCAGCTCTGGTTTTTGTCATGTGTATATAGGAAAAGTGCTTACCTTTTAGATGGAGGTAGGAGACAGGAAAAAACAGGGCCTTGCTAGGAAGATTATCATAATGTCTACAAACGCTGACAGGGTTGAATTTCAGTGACTCTTTTTCAGATTAGCGGGGCTTAAAAAAAGGGTGCATTTGCAGAACAATGCGATTGCGTGTTTGATTTTAATTTTCTGACAATCTTTCACAGCATGTAAGGGATACGTGTGGATGTTTTTTTTCTGTACTCTGCATTGTTGGGATTTAGTAAGGCTAACAGTGCTTTTAGAAACATGTGAAGCCATAGCAGGCGTCTCTTAGAGCCTGGGCGATCCTGCAGGAGGGAGAGTGAGAGATAAAATGCAGAGGCCTCATTAGTAGCACATTTATCATCTCCTGTCTGTGATTTAAAAGAATGACTGGGTCAAATCACTTTAAATACCTCGGGGGAAATCAACATTTGTCATTGCAAAGCAAACCTGCCTCTCCTCTCTCTTCTGGCATTAATTTATTCTAGTAAAGCAGCTCCATTCGCCGCTGCGCTGATTTTAATTTCATCCTTGCAAAAACCTTGGCTGACTGTCTATCTCAATTCATTGCTTTAACCCACAATTGTCCCCTTCAATTCATTGAAGTAATACTCACCGCTAGCGAGGCTAAGCCCTATCCATAGACACTGGGCAGGTGATGCAAATGGTCTTTAGTGAAACACTAAAGCGTGTGAGACACTGCAAATTATTCTTCTGATGTCCACAATTAAAAACGAATGCCATCAATGCTGAACAAAATAATGTACACGCTATGAACAAGAAAGAGATTATGTATTATAAATGTGTTATTAATGCGTAACTTGGCAAGGTCATGGAAGTCAAGATAGGTGTTGAAATATGGATGTCACCCTCAAAGAGCCTGCTAACATTGCTGCAAGTGGACCCTCTGGACACACTGCCTGACAGAATATGTATGTGTTTGCTAGCACAGGCTTACACTGTTGTGGAGCTGAGGACAGTGCAGTGCTGGTTATGCTTCTCATAGTAGCATATTGAACAAATAAGGGCCTTGAGGATTTTCTTTAACAGCAATGGCTGCGACCCACCTCCACACTTTAGAAAAGAAGAGAAAAAATGATTTTAAGTGAGATTTTCATTCATTATTTTAAACTGGACAAGAAACAAACATTTAAATGATGTAAGTTGAATGATGTGTTTAAGGTCTTCTTTTACAATACTGTTATACTCAAATAAACTTTCACACATCATATGCTGCAGCTCTTGTCTGGGTCAAAGTTGTTGTGTTTCAGCTATGGGATGGTCACTCTAACCACTGCACCACACTGCCACTTTAACATGCTTTCCTGCCTGTTAGTTTTGCTGATGTGACATTTATGATGTTGATGCCAGAGATGTATTGTAGGGCACTGCAGAAATATTTCAAAGTCAGGCGGAAGGAAACAAAAGGGACAGATGCTGAGCAAGTCCTGAAAGAAGTGTGGGATGGCGTAAAAAGCAGCACCAGAATAAACGCATATCTATTTCATGCCAGTTCAGACAGAATAGTCTGCCATATGTAAATAGGGGTTCAATAATGAATGCACTTCCCCTGCTTTTATTTGCTTTAAGCCCTCACAGTCACACACACACTGGCACCATGCGAGACACAAATTAGAGAGCGTTTTAAAGGAAATATTCAAAGAGCAGCCTGCTGCCGGAATATCAGTTATTATTTTTGATGTTGCAATTTCTGACACTTTGATGCAATCAGTGAGTAGCCCCGGCATTCAGCCCTCTCCAGGGAGAGAGCTGTCAGGAGTGAGGAGCCGGTGGGTAGATAATTATGGGAGATCAAACCTTGCTAGTTAGTAGGCAGGAACGGGAGGCAAATGCCAAAAACCAGCCAATGTTTCGCAAACGCTTGTTCAAGGATATCCTAATTGCTATAAGTGGTTCCTTCAGGACTGGCACTTCAAACACTGCCTGCTGCATGATGTCATCCCTCCCTGGCTCCCCTTCACACTCACAATAGGCAAATTGGGGAAGAGGGCACAGCAAAACATACTAGAGGACAGTGGCCTTTCTCTGTCATGGCACGTGACCCACATCAGTAGCAGATGTGCAGATGTGTGTACAGTACAGTTACTATACAGTTATATGTATAGATATTCATATACAAAGAGACAACATTTCCTCTTATAAGGTTTGTTTTCATAGTGCAGGGCAACACACTGTTGTTAGAATTAACTTTGTATGCTGATATGAATGGAAATACATAACTTAAGATAATTAATTTAGAATGTGGGCTCATCTATATGCACAACACAACAAGTACACCCATACTGTTTGTAAATATTAGGGTTGTATGATCTCAAATATGATGCTATCTGACATCTAACTGTGTGCTCCATAATTCAAAGTGAGAACACAGTGCTATCTGTCAGTACTGTTTCCAGCCTACCTCTCCCATTCCCTTCTTACCTTTACAGTTCAAAGGGAAGGAGAGGGGAAGGTGAGGACAATTAGTTGAAATCAGTCAGAACAAATTGTCCGACAGCATTGTGCTATGCTAAGACTTCAGAGTTCATTTGCTGTCGGTGGAGTGACCCTCTTACCGTGACCCTTGTACCCCGGCAACATTCATACAACCCGCCGTTGTCTAATCAGCCCTTCATACTTACCGTTGACCAATGTCTCCTCTAATACAGAAACTAACTTGAAAAAGAATCCTAGACCTGTTTCTGTCTGCCTCAGCTAAATCAAAGGAAAAAACCCAACCATCGGCAATCAAAAAGAAAGATTTCATGTTTCAAAAACAATTCACATTTTCAAAGGGGGACCACAGCTGACATACAATCGCAGTAAACCTATTGAGTCTTCAGCTCCCTCATTCTCTTTCTCTCCCTGTTGTGAATGCGAATCTTGAGGGTCATTGATCATCTCATTAAATTCAGCCCCAAAGAAAGCGATCCTTTTCACACAGCTCAGGAATTCAGACGCGAAACACCCCCGCCTCTCTTCAGGCACACATAAACACACTCGCACCATCAAACATCGCCAAATGACTGCCTTTCGCAGACAAGAAAGACGGCAATAAAATGATAAAATAAAGTCTATTTTGTTCAAAAAAGGGTAAAACAGGGTCATTTTCTGCATAGAGTGCTGAACTGTTAGCATAACAAAGCATGGGCTGGTGACCTAATGGCTCTTCATCTGTGACAAGGGGCTCACTAGCTTTTTCACTGTTGTGCTCCTCATGAAGTGGCCTGAAACAACACCTTACTTCTGCTCCTGACCTTCCTACACTCAAACACAAGAAAAATCCCAATGTCAAGCTCAAAGTCTGTACACATCTATGCACTGACACACACACACACACACACAGAAAAAGAGCTAAAATAATAAACATGCTACAATGAGTATTAGTAGATCTCCAAAGGCATTATGAAACAGACACAACTACACAAACATGCTCAGACTAGGCAGGCAGGCAGGACAGCCTTGTGAGTGCTCTGCAGCCCTAGAGTGGCTTGGCTCAGTCTAATTGTCTCTCTAATTGGTGATGTCTAAAGGGGGTCTTCTCTTTATTTTTGGACAGAGCAGCATGCCATCACGCAAGGCAAATTACATAGACAGACAGGCTGGAACACAACAGAGGAGACACAAATGACAGCCAAAGAGGAAAAAAGTGAGAGCAGAGAGGAGAGGGAGGAGGATGATTATCATTATTATTATTTTATTCACCGAGGGGAAAAGACATGTTTAGAAAACTGAGTTTCAGGTGGCTAAACATCCAAATTGCTCCCCTCCCAATGGCCCCTCGGTCCTCTCCATCATCCCAACTCTGGCGGAGTATGTTAGGGATGAGGTCATGCTGTACTCATCCAGCCAGTGGTGAGAGGCCTCATTCTCCACTCCTCAACCCCGACGCTTTATCCGGGAGGCCTGCCTTTGATGTGCTCGTAATATGAAGGACGCAGGGCTATCAGCTAGCTGTCAACTCGGTAACTACACTGCATCGCTCCCAGGGGCAGGCAGCAGAGCCAACCGAGCCGGCATGGCCGTCCAGCGCCCGGCAGCTCTGCTGCTGATGGACCTGATTAATTCCCCGGAACGCTGGTTTGTCTTCCTGCAGTTCAGTCAATGACTTCATTCAGCGGGGTGAGGTCACCAGAGGCCTGGTAATAAAGGGGCTGCACTTCACAGTAAAGACAGCACGCATGTGTGCAGCTCTCCAAAAAAGCCCTTTAAGAAAGAAGAGGGTAAAAATGGAGGAAAACATCCAAGTGTCTTTGGCTCCTGAACGGCAGTCTTTGAGCAAGAGCTGAGCCAAACCTACTTCCTGTCACTCCTGCCTTCTCTTTCTTCCCCGTCTCCCATTGTGGGAGAGATAATAATTGGCAGGCCAATGAATTATTATCACACACAGTAGCTACAGCAAGAACAATGTCCCTTATTGGTGGTGGCTCCGTTAAATGTGACTTTCCTTTAAAAGAACAGAGGTTCACATGCGTAAATGGATTTCTGAAATAAAAAGTAAAGTGAGTGCTCGGCTTTCCCTCTAAATCTGACCACCTTCTATTCTATTAGAAAACTTTCATCAATTTTATAAAGAATAATGTGTCAAAGTGATGAATGAGCGTTCAATAAAACCAGTGATAATGACAGAAGTTGTCCTCTCCTCTCCTTGAGTCATAACTGATGTGGCACCGCGGTTTAGAGCAGTAGTCTCATATAACAATGCTTATTATGAGGCAAAGGCCTTTAAACAAGTCAAATAAAATTGATGTCATTCACTTTTTGAAACTCAATGATAATCTAGGGAATTTCACTCCAACAAACGGCATGGAGAAACGACACAACTTACGAGTGCAAGTAACTCACTCTCGCACTTATGGGATTGTAAAAAATGACAATTTCTTGAAATGTGCCATAAATTTACTGAATTGCTATTGCCATCACCATGATGATGGTTGCTTTCACATCATGGGCCCTGCAAGTCTAGTCACTTCATATAATCTGGAGTCACAAATCACAAAGGGCCTCAGAGCCTCCTAGGAATAATATGGGACTTTTTGGCGGCTCAGGTTCACCCAGCAGACAGGGACAAATAGATAGCGGTCTGTGGCCTGCCTATCCATCCGTCCTGCCTGTGGGATGGAACGTGGCTGGGGTGGGGGCGTGAATGAAACGGTGGCCCGGCAGTGATACACGGCGCTGCGAGCTCATAAAGCAGGCCATCAGCTGACCTCTGAGGCACGGGGGAACAGGCAGGGCCTTTACGACCATCACTAGATTTAACAGCCAATAATGACTGGAATAACCGCTTAAACCTTTACGGACCTGCAAAGCCGCATGGTAGCAGTGACAGGAGAGCAAGACGGGAATAAAGAGAGGGAGAGAGAGAGTGATATATTCAGCCAGTGCACTGACAGGGGCCATGTTTCAACCAAAGGGAAAATGACAGATGCAAAGGGAGAGAACCCTGATATGTGTGTCTCTTTAAGTGGAGCCAACTGGCTTGTCCATTCCCATCCTGATGAATGCACAACAGGGAGAGCTGGAGAGAGAAGTGGACGAGGGAGAAGACAGAAGTGATGTATGTGGCCAGAGACATGAGGGGAGAACAGACAAAAAATAGCAAGGGAAAGGAGCAGATTGGATGAGCTTTTTTCTCTGTGTTCAAAAAACCCTCCAAAAATATTGAAATTGATTTCTTAAAAGCCAAAAAACATAAAAACTCAAACATTTCTTTGCAAAGTCAGTTCTAAGTGAATATATTCATTTTATTTCACACGTTTATCTGAATTAAATAGCTTTCTTTTAATTTTTTTCTTTTGTCTACAGCTGCCATATAGGAGTTTTTCGCTATTTGGCACCAAGTTAAGTCAGTTAAGAAAAAGTATTTAATTCAGATTCTTTTTTTTTCAGTGACTTATGACTTAATGCCATCCTCTGAGTTGCTTGATTTAGCACCCATCTAGTAAACTATAAACTAAAATAACACACACACAGTATTACATTCAGTGCAACACACTGTACCGTATATTTGAAACTGCAGTATATAAATTTCTTTACTGGAGTAAGTAAAAAAAATCTTAATTTACAATCTTTGTTTAGCAGACTTTTCTCCTTTATCCTGACGTCAATCCTAAGTTATAGCACACTCGCATCCTCTGGACTAAGATCATAACACTAATTCATTAACTGTTGGCAGCGAACTAATTCTGATTTTCAATAAACTCTCTAAACCTAATACAGCGCTCATGAAAGGAGGCCCATTTCACAGGCTGGCACATGTTCAAGCAACATATGCTCACATAATCTCTTAAAAAGCATGATCCAAGTCCAAATTTAATTATGTAATAGCACAAACGGAATCAGAGTGCCGACACAGCAGAGCTCTGATACACAACGTTCCGCCACTCCACTCCCATTCTCCTCATTTGTTTATTGCTCTCACCAGTCCCAGCAGCCTCAGGGGCCACGGCGTCCAGAGTCCACTCAACGGTCTACAGATGGCTCCGAGGCTCCAGGCTCGTTTCACATGGCTGTTTGTCTTTTTAATAAGGTCTGGTGGAGATATATTACTATTGTTATATGATCATAATGCTTTTTCATGGTCTTTCAAGCCATTACTTTTAGTGTGTTGTGTTTTTACATAGTAAGTTCAAAGTTTGTATGGATTTACAGTGGTATGACTCTGTAGAGGCAGTGGTGCTGCCCGTGGTGGCAGCAGTCAGATGGGATTTAGCAGTTTCAGGGACTAAATGGGTGGGTGGGGGGGGCCGAGGGATGTTCATGGTTCCCTGAGCCCTGCACTTCCTCTGGCAGCAGCACTCAACTTGCAAAGCACCGAGCTGAGGCTCCGAGAATACAGATAAAATTTAACCAGTGAACAGTGTCAGGCCTCGCGCCAAATACGATAGTGTCCACAAACATTGCTGAGGAGGTGTAAAAATATATATACGAGAATATAAACCACAAAGGGTCTCGGCTGAAGACTATATCCAAGATATCAGGTCACCTTTTTTTTTTTTTTTGTTAAACAGTATCAATAAATCCTGGGACAAAACGGCATATCTTAAGCACCTTACTGGCGACTTTTACAGTGCACAGTCTTCGCTTGGCACGCATACGATAACATTCCCCCCATACAATGGTCTAATCTTCATGGCACAGGTAGCACTGGGATTGTCTTGGATGTGCACTCTGCCGTCGCCTGGGTTTGTCCCGGCATTAGAGCCCTCTGCATTCCTTTGTGCTTTTTAACCAATGAATTAAAGAGGATTTCAACAGGGGAATACTTATCGGAAAAAATTACCCCCCTTTACTCGGAGATAAACAAATCAGACTAAATAAGTTGGAAAGAGTTTCACAAACTCATTCTGTAATCAGGAGGGGCTGCTTAAGATAACAACGCCTGATTTAGACATTTTCTTACACAAAGAGTGAGGAAAAGTGAACCTTTAAGCTATATGGGACAGGGTTCATTCTGAGCAGCTGCCATTGCTGTGTAAGATAGTTTACTTTACAATTTGTATTTATAGGAGCCAATCAGATCCTCGTGTTGTGAGTAAATAAATGAAATTGTTGGGAAGTATTGTTTGTAGATTATATATTCAGGTCACTTCTCCCAAGAAATCTTTTAATTTTTTAATCCATGCAGATGTTTGTTTTCAGAAAACTTTCTGAAGTGCATCCCCAGATGAACACTGAAAGCATTCTTAAGTAGCTAAGTTGCTCTTATACAAAATACCTCAAAGCGTCTAAGATAATACATGTGGATTGAAATGCAATCTGCCTCTCACTTCTTCCAAAGATAAGTACAGCCATTGACAAGACCTGGCTTCCTCCTCTTATCTCACAAACACTTGATACCAGGAACTCGGTGCAAGAATAAGTCTTTCAAGATTGTGATGTAAATATATCCGATTAATCACAACAAGGAAAAACTGCAGCAATTCGTGCTCCCGCCCCCCAAACAACATTGTAAAAATGTTCCTTTGCTTGCAGTTGTAATCAAAAAAATTTTTTTTTTCTTATCCACACTTTCCACTCACAGGTCTGTGATCAGTCATATACACATTGATGTGTTCCAATCTATGCTAATCTATTGTAATATTTTCATTTTCATTTTTAAAGATTATTATTACGTTAATTTAAAGCAAGACAATATTAAAAAATGAAGACAAAACTGCATTTGGATAATCTATGCAGAGGCTCTAAGCTTATTTCCATTCCTGATGGATTTAGTGACATACCCCCCTCTTACCCCCCAGCACTAAAATATTTAATTTTACTGAGTAGATCCCCGGGACACAAAGGAAAACCATCAGGTCCATGTTCAAGTTTAATTACTGATTACTGATTTAAACCTAGTCTAAACCCTGCAGCCCCCTCTCTGCCTCTGCTGTAAGAGCACAAAAAAAGGAGACAGGGAGAATTGCTGTGAATGAGAGAAAAATGAAGACAACAGTAAAGTGTGTGTGTGTGTGTGTGCGCGCACTACCTTTCTACTCTATATTGTCAGTCGCTGTCTCTGATTTTAGTATTTGGTAAACGCTTACATTTATTTGATTGTGTGATTTGCAAGATTACCATATTCATTTACTCTGCTCAGCTCAATATCCCTCCAGTCCACAGTGTGGCGCTCTGCTCACTGTCTGTTGCACTGAATCAAAGCAGATTGAGATGAGCCTCCTTCTGGCGCACCCCCCCCCCCCCCCACACACACACACACACACACTTTTCACACTATTAAACGTCTGTGCATGAGATTGTGTGTGTGTGTGCGACATTGCCTGTGCGTGCATGTGTTTGATTAAGCTGTCTAGCTACCCTCATTGCTGTGGATTCCTCTGAATCTATTACAATCCCTCCATCACAGGAGCCACTTCATTTACATTCCTCAGACCTTGTTTGAAGAATATCTCAGGTGGGAAAATATATTTTCAGAGTGTCCCTCTTATAGGTTTACCCAGACTCCAATGGGCTTGAAAAGTTGCTGTTGTACACCGGGGGAGGCATTTTCACCTAATGAAACCCAAGATCAATGGAACTGTTCTCTCTTCTCATATATAGTGCATGTACACAAGGGAAATAAAGTATTATTTTTCATCCTCAAATGTATAATGGATATCATTCTTTATTTAATACTTAGTTCAATTCCGCATGTGCCGCAAAGGGGAAATATTTCCTCTGATGATGTCCCTATATTACAGAGAGAAGATATAAAAGTGGAAACATTAGGTTTGAAGGTAAGAGGAAAAATTGAGCATCACATACCTGAAAAATGACAATAGGCTGCGTGAAATTCACCAACTGTCTCAAGTATTACACCACAATACAGTTAATCTTATATAATTAAAAAGCTTACAGACATTAACATATTAATCTGCTGTGCCTGCTGCAATTGACATTTTAAATCAAGAGCTCAGGTTTTAAAGAAGAAGAAAAAAAGAGAGAGAGTACAGGAATGAGGAGAGGAGAAGAGAGCAGATAAGCGTGGAGGGGAAGGAAGATGAGGGAGAGGAAGATGAGAGGAGAGTGGTGAGAGCAGTCACTTCAGGTGCAGCCCTTATCGGCGGCAGAGAGAGGACCTTTCTTATGTAATCTGTGATTTCATTCAGCCTCCGTATCAGATGATTGTCTGGGAGAAGAAAAAGCCATTTTGAGGGGAACGGGCTGCGTGAAAAGGATCGTCTCCCCGGCAGCTCACCCTTCCATGTCGAACCAGCCGCATGGCACCGAAGGTCAGCAGAATTATTGGAGGCGGGGGTGGCTCCGCCAGAGAAGACAATGATATGGCCTTAACCCTCATTTGGAGGTGCCATTTCCCCACCTGACCCCCCTGCTAAAGTGTTATTTTTCCATGTTATGAAATGTGATAGCTCTCTGGTGAAACAGGAGTCTCCAGTTAGGGAGGTAATACTTTGGTGTGCAGCGACAGCAAGACAGGCTCAGCCTCCCCTCTAAATAGGCTGGCTTTGCGGCCTTACTCCTCTGTGCTACGCAGACAGTTCAATCAGGGTAAAACAACGTTCATTTAACCGCTTGGCTAACAACAGCCAGTGGCACACATCGGTACATACAGGAGCCCAGAGATTGCACACTTAGGGGAGATGATGATAATGTCTTTGTGAATTTCACCCAAACATGTCATTTGAAACTAAAGCTCTGCACAGGGCTGTGTTAGGCGTCATAACCGGTTGTTTTCAGTTCCTGCTTTTTTCATCTCTCCCCACAGAATGAGGGTAATATGTGAGGGAATGGTGTTTGGTATAGGTAGAAATATCCGTTTAACATACCGATCAATAATTGATGAGGAATAGAATACTGGAGTGATTAGGGTCAATTTCTGCAAGAGCTGAAGAACATGTTTGAAATACTTGTCTGGCAATTACAAAGTCAACTTTTACATGTGATGTGGTATTAATAAGTAAGATGGAAAAATCATAAATGGCTGATGCTTCATTAATTTCATATTGTATTTTCATTAATGTAAAATGATTTGAGTAGGGCTCTGAATTATTCAGTTTCAAAGTGTACCATTTGCAATATCATATGTAAATCAAATGTCAAGGAGATAAGAGTCTAATCACTTCATAGAAAGGTTGCATGACATTATAGTTCTATTAATATAAATTCAAATTACTTTATTCTAAAAAAAACAAAAATAAAAAACCTTATTATTCCATTCTGAAATTCACTATTTTCTCTCTATGCTGTGGTGTTAAAAAAAAGTTGCAACCTATGTTAAGGGAACAATGTATCGCCTGCACTGATCTGATTGGTGTGTGTTATCATGTGAGAGAGCCGCGATCAGAAGAGTGCAGGTGAGACAGAGGAGGTGGGAATAAAAGGGGCATATATACATCTTGGTCTTCTCTCAGCAGCTCCACCTAGGGGAGCAGAGAAGAGCCTGACTGCCTCTACACACAGACCTGTGATATTTTCTCACTTCCTCTGCAGATCTGAACAAAAATGTGTGATAGGTTGCTGTGACTGTCTACATCTCCAGCAAATAATTCCCACATATTTGTCACTAACCATTCCTTTGATGTGTGGCAAAAGGACACATGGCTACAGGGCCGGGCTTGACACAGGGCCTTAGTTTTGGATAATGGTGCCCAGAGGGCCATGGAACAGGGTAGCGCCAGGGGTCAGAGGAACAGGCAGATTAAGGAGGAGAGGTGTTGGGGCTGTCACCTCGGGGCCTCCACCCACACATGGAGAAGACGCTGAGACCAGGCCCTGCCATCATTCAAAGCAGATGGCATTTTTCTTAATGTGTCAGGGCTTATTTTTGGGATGCAGCCTCTGGCAGGCCCTGGATAGACTAGTTATTAGGCATGTACGCTTATAATTTAGCCAAACCACGGAGGGTTTGGACACAAACCCCGAAGCCTCAAACTGAATGTCTTCCACTCTCTCCTCCCTCTTCTCTCTGCCTTTCTGGAAACTGCGATTGTGAGAATGGCTTTAGACGAAAGCGCTAATGTGGTTTTGCAAAGCAAAGGGCAGGATGCTGACAACTGTGTAGTTCCAAGTGCACTATTGCTGGATTCCTACAGGGGACACACATGCAATAAATTCCATCATTAGTACTTCACAGTAACACTCATTCTGCTGCTGCTTGTATTATACATGTTATGATTTGCTGGATTATTTAAGGAACAACAATTCGGACTGGATATGTGTGCACCTTCTGCGGCAAATGCATGTAACCTCTGATATAACCTGCAATAGATACACAGTCATTGATCCAAAACACTGTGACAAACACACAAGGTATCTGCAGAGCAAGTAGACCTGCTGCACAGGCACTGGAATCTAAAATCCACACACTGACATGTCACAACAGCACTCACACAAACACACACAGGCATCAGGACTGCAAAGAGATAATTAGCAAGCACAGCTGACTCCTTGAATTGTCCTCCGTCCTCCCCCCATCGTTTCCCTGCTAATAGGGGCGTGAGTCCCACTTATTAGATGTGATTATCCACCCAGGGCTGTATGTAGATTAGCTTTATTACATCCCTCAACCAGCTTCTCTGCTATTTAGACAGAAAATGTAATTCAATGATGTAACTTAGATATAAATCTGCATTTACAGGGCAAAGTCCCACTCCAGCACTGGTTATGACAGGTTGGCTGATTAAACTATCAGGCTGACAAGCCCAGCAGCCACACAAGAGGACAGGCAAAAGTACAAAGACCCTCTTATTATAGAAAATCCCCCAGAATAGCCAACGGTGGGGATATGGTAATGATGCAGTACCTCTCCATCAGGTCTTTATAGACACACACACACACACACACACACACACACACACACACACACACACACACACACACACACACACACACACACACACACACACACACACACACACACACACACACACACACACACACACACACACACACACACACACATACACAGAGTGCAACACTTACAGGCATGCACATATTTGTGGACTCAAGTATACTGCATATAGTATATGACAAACACAACCATACACACATCCATATATTCTGTATATATACAGTATGCATGCATGCTCACACTGGTGTGCCCAAGAACACACACGCATGCACGCACACACATGCGCTCACACACACACACACACACACACACACACACACGCACATACGCTCAAACGCACACACGCACGCACGCACGCACACACACACACACACACACACACACACACACACACACACACACACACACACACACACACACACACACACACACACACACACACACACACACACACACACACACACACACACACACTTATCTCTCCAATTCCCTTATCCAGCTGAATATGATGACTGGCTTTTGGAATGACCTCCAGGCAGAGGACGAGGCCTTGTTCTGTGGCTCCCTCCCCTTCCCCTCCTCTCTTTCTTCCTCCCACAGAATGAATCTAAAAGATTGGTGACCTTGCTGTGGTTCTGTGAGGGAAATGAGCTACATCTTGTCACAGACTGAACAGGCCATTTGAAACCTGGTTTGTTGGCTTTGAAAGGGCCAGAGATCATGGAGCTGATAAGTGAAAGGGGTGTGAAGGGGTGGCTTTTATTCTGAGAATTAAAAGGCAGACCTGATGGAAATATGTCTGCGTTGGTGTTAAGCATATCATTGCAGGACGCTTATCAAGTGAGAATCTCAGCTGCAGGAAAGAAAGGGCAGACAGTAGCTGTGAATCCATACTCTGCTTCTGGCAAGCTGTAGGCATAAGACAAAAACCTTATGCTATAACTAGGAATATGTTAATGATTTTCAGGAGGCAAATTAACTTTAAGGGTTCCTTACCAATGTGCCATCTCTGGGATAGGATTTAAAATTCATTATCTGCACAGTTATCCAAATCCATGCTATGGTTTAGACAGACACACAACACACAAAGTCTGGAAACAAACGCAAATGAGCAAACTCGCCTTGTTTCTCCAGCAAGATCGTGTGTGTGTGTGGGAGCTCTCCAAACAAAAGCTGGCATCTCCCATGGCCTGCACAAATGTTTGTCTAATGTAAACCGCCATATAGGAGCATCTAATTAGGGGTGTCAGGCTGCATGTGGCTGAGAAATCTCAGCCAACTGTCAGCGGATTCATATCGCTCCCAATCAGTGGGGAGACGAAAAGAGAAGAAAAGGCAGAAGAAGATCCGGCAACTGGGAGCCAGAGGCCCGAGCGGGGGGCAATTAACAGCCAAGGTGAAGCCACTCATTGTCGTCAAAGAGACTGTGCTAGCCATGCATGTTAGACTACCCTCCCCGTTACTTTGCTGGCATTCTATGGCACTTTTGTAATTAGGCTCTGAATGCGGAGCAGTGCTGCATGGCCGTGGCCTCGGTGTTGCCTTAAATGACACATGAAGGAGAGCATGTTGGGTAGGCGGCGAAGCAGCGTTGTGAGCACAAACAGTCTAATGTAGGTGTGCAGTTTTTAAGAAGAGTTGGTAAGTGGGCAGGACTGGCTGGAATGCCACAGTTGTTAAGACTCGAAGAAAGGTCATGGTGACCCAGCGTGAGTCAGTATCATCCTCATTAAAAACCTCATTCCCATTAATCGTTACAGAGAGGAGGAGGCACTCCCAACTCTGCTTTTAAGACCACAGCAAGTTAGGAGTTAGGGTGAGTCCTACATCTCAGAGGGCCTTAAAAACATGCAGACCTGCAGAAAGAAAGGCAATATTGCTTGAAAGGCTGGGGCAAACACAGGGCATGAAAGGTTAGAATAAGAAAAAAAAATAAAAACCACAGGCCAAGGTGTTTCTGAACCATCTCCCTTGACGTTGATGATTAGTGGGTGAAAACTGTGAGAGGAATGCAGTGTTTTTTTGTTTTTTTTTCTACCGAAAGCCATGATTCACTTTGCATAAACAACAACAACAACAATAGCAGGCAGGTTCTTCTGTAGAAGCCACACAATGAGCTCAAGGGTTCCTCATAACATCTCATTATAGTTAATGAGCGCTGTGTGTTTACAATGTGTAGCTCTATAGAGCTAGCAGTGTTTACCCATCCCCTCCTCTCAATGGAGATCACTCAGCACACCCCAAAACAAAGGAGGATTTGTTTAGCCATGGGCTGTGTTTCTTCCCCACTGGATCATAGGGCTCAATTGAGCAGGCACAGGCTGTTAGCACTATCTCCCAAATTCATCACAGCTACCATGGAATCCCCAAATATATGCTGGGATACAAACGCACATAATTAAGTTAGATTCAACATTGTTAAACACTGTATGTCTACCTCAGACATAAATACATATCCATAATGGGCCAACCAAACTCGAAAGACATCAAAATTAAAGTATGCAGGGTTGAAAACAACAAAGCAGTCTCGGTTCCTGTTAGACTGAATCGGTTACAATGAACTCTCCCAAGACTAGCAGATGTCTGGATGGCTGCACAGCCCACAACTGGATGTTCTGTCAAAAGCTTGACATGACTACACGCTCTAAGACAAGTGTGAAAACTTGCAACACTTTACGCATCCTCTCTTACTGGAGAATCTGACAATCAAGTCAAGGAATTAGGAACTAGGACGACCCGACTGCTGCATATTAAGCTTTCAATCTGATTATCTATTTCTTTGACTTTGGCAGCCAGAACAGTGGATATAGCTCATCTGCCTCGCTTCCATACGCCTCCATAATTAAACAAGTAAGAAAATACCAGAAGGGGAGAAAATTAAACACATAAAATGTTTCCGGAACATCACATCTGCATCAGTACAACACATACCCCACTGCATCATACGCCTATCCGCTAATTAAGAAAATGATTATCAGCATCTAAGATCCTGGAGTAAAAAGCTACAGGAGAGTTCTGCATGGTAGGCTCTTCTCTTAATCAGTGTTTTAGGAAGCATGGCAATTGAGAGGCTGATTGAGTCCTGTGTTGAGTGTGTGTTAATCTCTGATTAACATCTGCGTGTGATCTCGTGGAAGTATGGCACCAGTGAACCCTATGTGCACACAGGGCATGAAATATCCAGGCGTGTAATAACAGTTTTATTTACAAAGGGCCCACTGGGCACAATGCATGCCAGCCCTGCCAAACTGAGCCCAATGCAATTCACTTGAATGCATTATATTACTCTGGCAATCCAACTGGAGTAAGAAAAAGGGAATGGCTTTATTCAAACTGGGTTATTAGGAGCTGAGAGCTTATGGATACCTGTAAGGTAGACCTAATGCTAGGCCCTGTTCAATCACAAGTGGACTGCTCTAAGTACAGGTGGGAATGTGCCCAACAAGCATTGAGATCCAATCACATTCAGAGGTGGTCCGGGCCACATATGGCCACGTTCTTTTAGCAGTGTATATGCAAATGTATCCTGGGCCATATTAAAGTAGTGCTTACACAACTGATGTCTTCTGCATAAGCAGAAGTACATACTCATTCAGGAACGTCATAATAAAGTGTGCAACAACAAAAAGAAGCCACAACTACAGGCAAAATGGATTCTTGTGGATGAAGTATACATGAAACATGCAGTCTGATTTCTATTTGGGCTGAAGAGTTTTGATTTTGCCCGCACGGCAAGGTCTTTGCAAACTTCTTTTAATTTCCAACAGACCAGACATGGAAAGTGCATTGCTGCCTCCAGCCGGTAAAAAACTACGTGCATGCTTCTTTATTTGCACACAGAGCATGGAAGTGAGATCCAATCATAAGTGGTCACTCAAGGTGTATGTACAGACACATTCTAATGCCAGGTGTGAACTAACGTACTTCTGATCGGATCACCCAAGACATGTTAATGCCAGGTGGTAACCTCAACAAAGAACAGCAGGATACTTATAAACGCAGGAGAATGATGTATGATAAGGAGCATACTTGAGGGTCAGTCTACTCTAACCTGCCTGACCCAAATTCCTCGATTTGTCTGCAGCAAGACCTGCATCGCCTCCCCATCGAGGACCGAAGCAGGACTGTATTTCAGGAAGGAATGTCAAGTATGCAGACCGCAACGCCCATCTACTCCTCTTAAATCAATGGTGCATTTAGCCAGAAACCCGCTGGATCAAAATCAATAAAACACACAGTTTCAGCACACAGTGGGGAAAACATAAACACATACCAAGCATTAAATCATTAGCATGTGCAGTGACAGCAGTGTATGGAAAAGTAAATATTCATACATGGTGACAGAAGGTTGGTCAATGTTATCAATGTGCAGTTCATATGAAGAGCAGAGGGGTGTCTATGCATATGTGCACATTCACAGTGAGAAAAACAAAAGATGTCATTATATTTCATGACTTACATGTTTCTTGGACTGATATTCAAACAATACCAATACCAAATAGACATTTCAAAGCATGGTAGTGCTTATATATGGAGTGCAATGAATGCACAATCACGGAATATATGAAAATATATGGCTCAATTCATATTCATTGTTGCTATGAACTGACAGCTTATCTGAATAATCTCCACTTTATGCAAGTGTGAAAATATCACCTATGGGCTGACCTATTACACCCTTGGGGGCCCAGAAGAACCACATCATTTATCTGGTATTGTGAAGAGTCAACAAGATAATCTCAGAATAATATTCCTCATCAAAATGGCTTATTTCTTTGCATGGCTTTCTTTATTTTAATACATTTAAATAAATGTGTTAATAAACAAAACACATTTAGTAGATGTATCACATTTTGTACTGAAAAATACATTTATAAAATCACAAATATAAGGGAGCTGGAAGCGAAACACTTGGACAAGCATGCTAAATTCTATATAAATAACATTTATAGTGTAAGTTTATATTTTCCAAATATCAATAATGGACAGATATAAACAAACCCTTTCAACCGTGCATCTATGGGCAGCATAAGCCCAGTAATTTGAGGTATTTTATGCTGTCTTTCCCCCTTTAAAAATTCTCTTATAATGAATATATGCAAAAGTCCATTAGAGCATAATATGCAGACACCAAGCCCTCGCCTCTCCTATCCATAACATTGAAAAAAAACTTAAAAACAAGCTACCGGCATCGCTTTCAATGAGAACTACGCCTTTCAAACTGCTTTGGTGTCCTACAAAATTACCATATGAGAAGCTATTTACGACTCGACAAAATTTCTGTGTGTTTCCATGAGAGTTCAGTCCGTTCCTGTGATGGAACAAAATGAAAAGCCTGCCTTACTTGTTGCACGCAATTAAGCCCCTGCGAAAAGACAGTCGGGGCAGTTTAACATTTCATAGGGCTGTAATTATTCTTTAACTGTTAGAAAGTGTTGTCCCTTAGGAGCCAATTACTTGAAAAGCGCTCATCACACACAAGATATATACAAACAAATCCTTCAAGCACAAAGTAAATGTTTAAACATTAAAAGGGATGAGCGGAGGAACCCATACCAATCAGTTTTGGTAGGAGCTAATTACTAATAAGAGCAGCAACCCCGTTGTGTTAGATAATTATGACACCAACTTGCACCTCAAACACACAGAGCCCCTGGCTGGCTGGTGTACCACAGCTCTTATGATCATGAGGGAAAGAGAGGAATCAAGCAGAGACTGTAAAGGCCAAGTGGATGGACACGGAAAGTTATTGGCATCAGTATCTCAGTACATGCAGGATAATATTTGTGTTTACAAGACACCCATGTCCTAAAATGTTATTTAGATCCTTAAAATAAATACAGAAGGATTTGCTAGTTGCATAACCACTCTTGTCTTCAAACTTGATCATTGTTTGAAGAAATCTCCTGAAGCAAAAATAATAATTATGAGCAAATTCAAATTTGCTTTTTTGACTTGGTTCAATAAGTTGTCTAAAAACACGCCAAAAAGTCATGAAATGTGGCTGGATCACCACAGTGGATTCAAGTTCATGTTACTTTATGAAACCAAAAAACATAATTAATTTATTTAAAAAAAGAAAGAAAAAAACAACAACTCCAGGAGCTGATTTGGGCTGGACACCACCCTGACTGAATTACATCACTTATTTTTAAGTAAAATAAAAACTCAAGAGTCAATATTAGCTTAAGTGACTTGGATGGATAATTCTTCAGTTCAGCAATCATATTAACCTCCACTTACTCTCTACATCTGCTTGGCCTGTTGTTTGCTCATCTAATCAATCTCCTTCAGCCTTGTTCTTTAATGTCCTACCACGTTTGGCCATCTCTAAATATCTGCTAATGCCTGGGAAACATCAGGCCCACAATGATAGCACTGTAAATGTAATTTATTTCTCACTCATGCAAGCACTTGAGCTAAACGATTATGGCTACTGAGGAGCGGCGCGCTATATAAGATAAATATTGATTGACTGGAGGGTTTGTTAGCTACAGTGAAGAATAAGGTCTGAGTGAGAAGAGATGTCTATAAAGCTGAGGTAGGAGCAGAGGGGGGGTTGATACCTTGTGCCAACCAGGCTTGTTTCAAATAAAGAATAGGCTGGCTTGACCTGGCTCGGCCACAAACGGCCATTTTACAGGAATTTCAATCTTTCAGATCCAAAACCAAACTGACCGGGTTGCTCTCGCTCTCTCTATACAACAGTGACATTTACTATGAATTTTCTTTTTGTTCCATTGACAGCAATGTGCTAAAAGCCTGCTGGCGTGCTTTCCTCTCCTCTGTGTGGACAGGGCAAGATCAATTAACACGTAATATGTATCAACTTTGCTGTAATCTCATTACAATAATCAGGTAATTTTTTCTTTTCTTTTCTTATTTTCTTATACTAAATTCATATTAAGCATGTTTAAAGGGGACTATATTTTAAATTATTGATGTTTTGAACATGTAGTCAGGTGCAAATATGATTTTATACATCTTCAAATAATAGCTGACGAGAACAGTTCAACTCACTGTGTGAATCACAGCTCAGTGTTTGGTTTTTGTAAGAAAAGTAATTAGTTTCTGCTCTCAATAGAATTACGTTACGCATGACATTTTTAGCAAGTAATTGGCAGAGGAATACATTTCAAGATTAACCCTCTCTGCTTGGAAGGTGAGTTATAGAAAAAAAAAATACACTTATTCAGAGTCATCTGTGTGAGTCATCTGTCGTAAATTCCAAAAAATTAGTAATCAAAGTAGGACAGGAACAATATGTGGTGACCTGAACTCTTCCTTTAATGTTTATAAAGGATCGCACGCAAACACACACACACACACACACACACACACACACACACACACACTCCTCTTGCCTTGTTTAATGTCCTTGACATCATATTGAAGCAGCATCTCCAGAGACCCAGGCATAACCTCAAAATCCTGTTTAGCCAAATTAACATTAGAACTCCCATCGCAATACAGCAAACCTTTTGTGATGTAATATAGTAACCAATAATATAGTAACATTAGTGGATCTATTGTCTTCCTTTTTCATGTTGTGCAAGAGTGTGCAACAGAACAGAAGAGGCATAGCTTTCCACTTATGCCTCAAAAAAAAAAAATCACAACATTATGATGTGTGTATAGCGTGCACGTTGAAGTGTGCACGCTCGTGTAAAGCGTTTACCGGGCTCACTGATTATATTTGTTTGTGTTTGTGTGCCACAGACTGTCAAACTTTTTCCTGACCCCCAGTCACCACAGACACACTCGCATAAACACACGTTACACGAGAAATTTCCACCAGTGTAAACAACACTTGTGTTGTTGATGTGTGAGACTGAGAGAGAAACAAAGCTGTCTCATATCCCATTTGGGCTGAGAGGCGGCCCATATGGAAAGTTACCAAATAGTGATAATACTGCTAATAGGATGTTCCACTCTAAATAGGAGCTCATGTTAATACCCAGATTTTCATTCATGCTGGAAATTGTAGTTTTAAATTACAGTTTAATGCTTCAGATTTTTAATAAAAAAAAGCCCCTCAAAAAACCTTCACAGCAACACAAAAATTACCACAGCCTCTGAACAGAGCCTCAGCCTCCCATTGTCAGCCAATTACTATGCAATCTCTTTCTTATGACTGAATAGCTCACTGTTAGCAAATAATGAAAAGGCAATTATGGCAAAGCTGTGTTCATATTACCCTCTTCATTTTATGCAGGCTGTAATTATTGTCAATCCTAGAGGCTTACTCTACCATGTAAGAGGCAGCAGGGAAGAAAATGGAGTGGGCTGGTGCATGGCAAATTGGAAATGTCACAGCTACCTTTTTATCAGCACCACTAGACCCCTTTGTGCGTGTGTGAGTTCACAAACACGTACGTGTGCACATATACACACGCACTGTAAACATACATGGTGGTTATGCCTAGCTGTCCATTAGCACACACGCACACACACGTGCACACACAGACACACACAGGGTATGTATTTATTTACACATTAACACACCATCATCACCAATCATTTTTCACCAGTGAAGGGAAAAAAAAAATTGCACACACAGCTCTCGCGCAAAACGATGTGTGTTTTGCAGAATCTTCACCTCAAGCTGTTACCGTAGCTTAAGTACAACGCTGGCGGGTGAAGAAATAAATAAATAAATTGATAGATGAAGCGGGTGTGAGAAAAACACACACAGGCACGCGCGCGCACACACACACATATTCCTTTTGTTCTTCCCTCTTTTTTCCTGAAAACAATGATTCCCCGAAGACTCCTGGTTTTCTTTCCCTGCCAGTGTCTGTCTAACAGCAAAGTGGTGGATATATTCCTTTTGCCTTGGCCCTCATTAGCTGTCTCCATGCTGTTCAGTAATAGGGAGTGGCACATAAATGATTCCCTTTATAGAGTTTGATGTGCCACACTGAGAGGACCACAGCCCCCGTATGGACAGCACCCCCCATCAGCCCCTTCACCACCACCACCACCACCACCACCACAGCCACCCGCCCCCCTAGGATGGATGGTACGGGGGGAGGCAGGGGCTGGAAGAGAGAGTGGTGTGTGACACGCATGACAAACGCCTTAGTCTATGTCGGCGCTAATTCTAATGGGCGGCGCTGACCCTTAAAAAAACATTTCATCAATGTTTCCCTAAGTGCCACTAGCAGAGGTACATAATTAGGGTGGGACATCAATAAAGGCCCACGCACGGGCACGACTGTGGCGCACACATGGCACCAGGCATGGTGACGGTGAGATGGAAGTACAGAGGCAGGAGGTGCAGCGAGGAGAGATCTTTTGTCAATACTCTTGCATGCATCCCTGACAAATCAAAGTGAATAAACAATGTCGTGATTCTACCGTACCTTGACAGGCAAGAAGCAGGTCTACTAACACGATTCTGACGGCAGACTTTCAAGGTCAGCCTTTAAGCTCTTTAACTGCACCGTTTCAAGTTTTGCACTAAATTCAACTCGACATTCATATACCTGGCAAGCACATTTATAATATATTTTTTTGAAAGTTATTTTCTCCTTTCTCTTTTTTTTCCCCCCACTTCGTCCCACAGAAGCAGGTGCTGCTCCTTTTGTGTTTAACAAGATTCTTGAAAGTGTGCATGAGGGAAAAGTGCATTTCTTAAAGGAAGGCGTTGCACTACACGAGGCTGTCTTCCAAACGCGCTTTTCAAATGGATACTGAAACCTGTCACAGTCATATTACTTTACCTCTAACATAATAGCATCGTCTAGTGCGCTCCAACACAAAAGACAGCCAGGGAAACATCACAACAGGATCAGGGAGAAGAAAAGCCCTCTTTTAACTTTCAAAACTCCTTAAGTTCTCAGAGCACACTGACTTCGGTGTGCCGCTAGCTTACGATGGTGCGTTTGCCTGCTGCTTAGAAGAAGGGTGGAGAGAAAGGCAGTAAAAACAATGTAGTCATTACAGCTCACTTGAGTGTCATTTTGGCAGGCGGTGTTATATCGCTGCTTGACTTCAGATGTGTAACTGAAATCACTCCTCTGTTGTCTTGTGGCCTGGTGGCTGTTAAGTAGAGTTACAAGGCACACAAACAAACCAAAAAGATGCAAATTTACTTCCCTACACTGTTCTCCATATTTGAGAATTTTGAAAGCAAAGTGTTTTGATTTTCGCCGAGTGAATAAGGTGACAGAATGTGATGGCAGAATACAGTGATCAATCATAGACATTTTGCGGAGGTTGCTCAGTTCTCTTCAGATATGTATCTCACCAAAAACAACAGCACAAACAGCAACAGCTGCTGCAGCAACTACACCTACAACAACACCAAACGCTTTCCTGAGAACAGGATACCGAGCCTGTGCGACACACTCTCTGTGTGTATGTGTGTGTGTGTATCATAGAATTCTTGGATTTGATGTCATGATTGTCACCTTGAAGTGAGTGGCCTGTGTGTTCGTCAATTCAGTTTGATGTGGCATTCTCTCTCTCACACACACACACACACACACACACACACACACACACACACACACACACACACACACACACACACACACACACACACACACACACACACACACACACACACACACACACACACACACACACACACACACACACACACACACACACACACACACACACACACACACACACACACACACACACACAGTGAAACAATTGCACTTTTACACTCTAACACACCTTGTGAGCCTCGGTGTTTGCTCATCCTCCACCTCTGGCCTGGAAATCCAAGCTGTAAATAAAGCAGGGAAGAGAGAAATAAGGAAAATGAGACAGACAGAATAACACCCTTCATCCCTAAAATCATGTGGCTTGCAATCTGTAGAGACCCTATAATACTGTGTGTGAATAACACAAAATGACCAATTACACTAAACATGCCAACTTGAATTTCCTGCCTCTGAGGACAATAAATAAACATGGCCTCTACGAAGAAGTGAGTGTAAAGTGCCCTGCCATCAAAGCCATCTCCAAGTTATTTTCTTTGAATAGCTGCCAAGGCCCAGATACCCCCGCCTGTTTCAAGTCATTTGAGGCGTTCAAAATGAAATTATGTAGCATCTCTTCGAAATATTAGTGTTAAAGAGCAAGTAGCCCATGGCTACAGTAATCCCCTGTTAATCCTGACCTAATGAGACCAGGCATGAGAGAAGGGGAAACACAGGGTTAAATGGCATTAGTGGGACTTACTGGAGTGGTGTAAGCTTTCTTAAAGGGTAAATTATCAACAGTTTCTGTGTGATGTGAAAAATGTGAAAAAACACTTAAATTCCCCAAACAAAAAAGAGAACAGTATGAGATAAAAAGATGAACAGCTTTTCACAATTTCATTCAAATTTCAAATGAAATTTCATCTGGTAAACGTGGTGGCATTTAGAACGTATTGTGTATATTCTATAGAAACAAGATATATTAAAAACAAATAAATGTACATGTATTTAAAATTGCTTGTTAAAATAATAATAATATACTATATTTGTAACAGCCTGTTGTCTGTCATTGATAGTAGTTTTAGTCAGAATGGGAAAAAGCAGATTCTTACAACTCTACAAACATTTAGAACAAGCTGACAGGCTGATATATAGCATCAAATCAAGTTAAATAAGCCTTTATTTCTCCTTTTCTTTTTTTACAGTGGTAGACTAACAGAAGATGTATTCCTACCAGACCATGTACTGGCCAACAACTAACAAAATGTTATGTTACCTATAGATGATTATGTTTGGTCATAGTTGGGGTTGCAAATATATCAATCTGAAAAGAAGCACTGCCTGAAAGACAGATTTCAGGCTCTAACTTTTTTTGTACCCCCATGTAACACGGGCATGAGTGCATTCACACTCAGACCAACATTATATATTTGCAAAAAATAAATAAATACAAATCTTTATCAGATTTATAAAAAAGCTTTACTTTTTTATGAAACTAGTTTCTTTCATATATGTATCTGTAAAATATTCTGCACAAAATTCTTTGTTGCGGATTGTTTTAAATTAAGAGAAAAAAAAAATTACACAGAAAAATTCCTGAATACTTAACTTGTTTTGTTAAGAACTGAATTCATTTACATGTTACAGCACTGCATGAAAGTCATAAAAGGCAATTCAATTAAACAACGGAGCTGGAATTACCATATTTATTTGGGGGGAAAAATCCACATTTAAAGAGAATACTTCCACCCTTTAAGTGTATTTTCCCCATGTTGCTTCAGTTCAAAACCAACCTGTTTCAAGGGTGCTCTAATAAACCTGGTAACACAGTAATAAGGTTCTGTGGTGTGCCAGCGGGGCGGCCAAACTCATCCAAAGATAACACAGCTCTCAGCACCCAGATCAGCAGGGTACTTCCCCCTCACCCCTCTGATCTTTAATAGACATTAATCAGATATGGGCCTAGAGAGAAAGAGAGAGAGAAAGAGAGCGAAAGTGTGAATTTATTGTTAATGCTTATACATTTGACATTTTATCCAGTTTTAAAGTTATACAAAACATGGTAAAAGAAGTTTGATTTAGGCTAATATAACACAGTCACCCATTATAATCAAAGTAATATCGTATATGATAGTATATATTAAAAGTGGCTTTTACTCCAACATTTTTCAAACATATTCAAACCCCCAGTATGTTTCAGACTGACGAAAACAGAGATTTACAGATAAAGGAGTGTGTGTGTTTGTGTGTCAGTTAGAGAGAGAGGGGAAAACATGAAGCTTTTAAACCTGAGATTGAGCGCAGCCTCCATCTTTCACGAATTCATAAATTAATCACCAGGCGGTGAAAATATCCAAACAAACACATGAAAGTTAGATGCTGTTCTTGTGTGTGTTTGTGTGTGTATGAGTGTGAGTAGGAGACGGTGTACATATAGAAGCTGTGTCTGATCCTTGACTGGTAATTAAGCTTATAGCTTTACACAGTTAAGTGCACGCGCACGCACACACACACACACACACACACACACACACACACACACACACACACACACACACACACACACACATATCTCAGTACATAGTTACTTACTCACATGCACACACATTCTTAGTTAACAGGTCATACATAAAACCCAGTTAACAAAATGAAAGACCACACTCCTTGTCTCTCTCTCACACACACACACACACACACACACACACACACACACACACACACACACACACACACACACACACACACACACACACACACACACACACACACACACACACACAGAGGGCTCCGGCCCACTTCTAGGACTGTCAGATTAGAGAAGGTCCTTAATTTGTGTGACTCACTGGAGTTTCACTGGCTAATGAGATTGGGCTAATTGGTATCGTTACTGTAATCTCCTGAGGCACAGGACAACACGTTTAAACATATACTCACTGATCACACTTAAAACCTGCCAGCGATGCTAAAGGTCATTAGCAGCTGTGTTCATTTCCAAAGCCATGCGATGTAATGGGGAGGGGAGTGCATAAAACACTGTGGAGGTTCACCAGGGTTAAAACATTCATTTGCTAATTCCAGGATGCATGTTGCCAAAAGAAAACACGCTGTAATTACACAGGAAAAAAACAGAACAAGCTCAAGTAACACTCTTAAACATAACCATGGATCTCACTATGCAACCCATTTTCCAGGCAAATTAAAGCATATGTTGTTGTACTGAACACTTAATTCAGCAAATTCCCCCATAAACATATAAGACCTTGAGTTTTTAACCCTGGTTAGGTTATGTTTGTCATTTAAAGAGAAAAACAAAAAGAGCATTTTACACTCACTCCTGTTTTAAGAAGTATTATGAATGAACAGCTGAAACGCTTTAGCATCATAACACATATCTTTTATTTATTTATTCCCAGCTCCTAATATAATAAATGTCAAGCAAGGCCATCAGCATAAGTAGGCTATCAGTCTCACTTTTGGCTCAGGCCAAGGGAATGTCATGAGGCTGACAGAGTGAAACAAGAACAGTAGCTAATGTTAGCACTAATGTTAGCATTAGTATTAGCATTAGCAATAGAGATGAATGGAGCGCCTGGCAGCCAGGCCTCGTCTGTCCACAACCAGAGACAGGTGGGCCTTTAAGCCTGGCTTCAGGTTACTTAGAAGAGCCACGATGTGCGTCACATACTCACAAACACACACATTTATAGACACACTGAAGTGCAGAAAGCCGGACTCACTTATTCTATAAAAATGATCTACTCTGCTGCTACTTTCAAACAAGTTATTTTTCATTCTAATTATTATTACCTTTCTCTTGCACTTAGTTAGCCAGTAATGGCACGGCTGCACTATTGTGCGCACACATTTCCACTTTTCATTGGAGAAAAACTTTGATGCAGAGTTACAGAAAGCAACAGAAGAGCACTATTTTGCATGTGTTACAGGGCTTTGTGATGCTAAAATATGTAGGGGAAGTTTGCTTTAGCACTGTGGAGGAACCTAAGCTCTGCCACCTGTTCGCCAGATCCAGAGGCTTTATTGAATATTCTTAAAAAATAAAAAAGGGGGAAAAGAAATCAAAGCATTTCCTGGCTGCCTGTGGCACAGCTTCTAAAGACTACCCTATTTTTAGGTTTTGACCTAAAGCAGCAGCCCTCTCTTTTAACCTCACAAATGTGGACCCAGATGTTGCCAGTACTATAAAAACATGAATCTATCAAACGGACTTGGATATTTAACGATAGCAAGATGAATCAATAAATTTAAGGGACCTTTACATACAAATCGACATATAGGGGTGACAAAAAATGTTCATAAATTGTAACCAAACTACAATTAATAATGATGACTATGATAGATGAGGGAAGAGGCAACAAATTATTCCTCATCTCAATAAACCAAACACATTATCTAAAGGTTCTTACCTGCTGTAAAATATGACGATTGAGCTGTGATCAGCTGACTGTTTCCTGTATTGTCATAATTAACTTATTAGACTTTCTATTTCCCCTCTGCTTCAGACAATGTTTACCAAGGGATCTGGGGAAAGATGCCATGTTTACCTTGCAATCAGATCTGAGCTGGAATGTGGGCAGGAGGAAGGCAGGCACAGGCCTCTCTTCCTGCCTTACTGCCTTGCTGGCTGGCTGGGACATGAGGACCCAGCTCCGAGTGCTATTTCTAAAACCCGCGCCCAGAGACGCGCGCGTGCGCACGCGCACACACACACACACACACACACACACACACACACACACACACACACACACACACACACACACACACACACACACACACACACACACACACACACACACACACACACACACACACACACACACACACACACACACACACACACACACACACACACACACAAGCACGCACGTACGTACGTACGTACACACGCACATAAACATACTCACCCCCCACCTGTTTCCCTAACTCCCCATCAGATGTGTCCTCAAACAAACTGCCCCCTCATGGACACAGTGAGCTCTATTCCTTCTCCCGGGGAACGTCCCTAAATAAAGCCTGGCTGCCATCAAGCCAGTATGAGTTTTACTGGATGTTCATCCTCTGCCTACAAAAATAGAGAGCATAGTTACACAAAGTTCACACTCTGATCTTACACACGTACTGTACATGCCTGCTCACCTCCTCCTAAAGTAAATTAGCTTATAGCTTCTGTTTCAAAAACATATTGTAGCCACCTGCATGCGTTGACTGGTTGACCTTTCTGTAAAAGATAAAAAGGAAAGGAGGACTGTTATTTTATCATGTGTAAGGGCTGTGGAATTTGAAACTGGCAGACTTGTTTCCAATGATTTATATAGCGATTCATGCTATAGCTGATCCAGGATTTCATATAATAATACTATACAACTGGTGCTTTAACCCCTCTGACCCCTTCACATCCCTCTGGCCATGTTGCATGTGGCACTTTTAATCCAACCAGATTCTTTTACGAGCAATTTAATTCCGCAGTTTAGAAAAAAGCAAGATTGACACCTTCTCTCATAAAATAATAATTAGTGTATGATTACAAAGCATTATGAAATACCACAGAACTTAAAGGCCAACTCAGATCACTGCTTACAAAAAGAAAATAATAGAAGACATTTGATTATTAGATCCTTCAAATACAATGTAGATATCATTTATTTTCACACTACAGAATTAATGTTTTTAACATTTCCAAGAGACGTTTCAATTTCCAAATTAAATTTTCTTTGCTTTTATGATTACTTATTTTTAACACTCCACTTCCCAATAAATGTCTTGCATCTCAACAATGTTACTAATCTTTTTTTTTTCTTTTTAATGATTTGACATCTTTAAAAAATCCAACATCCTAATGACTGATGATTTAAAATGAGGGAGAGACAGAGAAAACGAGACTGGGAGAGTGAGAGAAAAAGGAAGGGAAAACAGGGAGAAAGGGAAAATGAGACCCATTGTAAAAGCCAGTCTTGTTAGCACTGTGTCACACCGGCGTCCATATATCATCTCCAGGTCTGTCACCTGACCCCGATGTGTCACAGACCCCGGACTGTCCCCTCAAACACGAGCCCTTCTCTGGTAACCCCTGGGCCCTCCGTACCCCCGTCTCCCCCAACTCCATGTGAGTGTTAGGCAGTACTTTACAGCCTCTGAAAGGGAACTAAAGACCGCTGAGGATTGAGATGAATTACAGCCGGGGGAGCTCCTCTAACGAAGGGCGTCCAAATTTACAGCTTTACCAGCTTTCTTAACTTCATGGATGGAGATAAAGCAGGCCTTGGTTTTGACAGAGCCCCACGAAGAGAGCAGGGAGGGGGAGTGGAGAGAAGGAAAGCAAGACAGAGAGAGAGAGGAAGACGAGGCTTAGTTTCTCAAAGAGAACCTAATGAGTGAAAATATATGAAGCAGAATGGCCCTTGTTATTCTCTCCCCCGACAAGAAAAACGGCAGCCAAACGTCAAGTAATATTTATTGAGATCAACAGTCATTGAGAGGTTATGGACACAGAGGCCCTGATTGCACTCACTATTTTGTGAAACAGAAAGAGCCAGTCACAGCATGAAACAGATTTTTCTTTTTTTTGAGATCAGTCGGTTTAAACGCTTGTTAAATGAGCCAAGTAAAAAAGAGGAAGAAAAAAACAAAGCCTTTCGAGTGCTGTCTAAACCTGAATGAAAAGCCCTTTGTAGTTCACTCTGTTGGGTTTGTAAAAACAAATGCATGCTACATCGAGCCAATCATTTATCCCCCAGACAAAGATCAAACTAATATTGACTGAAAAACACCTGAAAGATGAGACAGTGAATGCTAATGAGAGGGGCCTTCGTGGCTGCTAATCACAGTGAGCCTCATTTCAAGGAGAGAAGAAAAAAATGGGGAAAGGGACAAGAAAGCCATCTTCATAAACACATCCTCATTTTCCAGGAGCAGGAGTGGTGTACGGGGTCTGGCTGCAGCCAGACTCCTATAAGTACTGTGAATTGTATATCAGCCTCTAAAGCTGGCACTTTAATCCTATTTGCATTCATATGACTATAGCTGGATCCTGGGAGCCTTTATCCTTAGATTTGCCCATTTGTATGCCCCTGTGAGTGCAGGAACTCTACGCACGATACCAGTATCTGGATGTCTCTCACATCTTTCGCCCCAAATTCACTCGCGCAGCCACTGCCATTCACTGGCTGGAGAAGCAGTGGGTGAACTTATTGGAGAATGGTACAAATGAGTAAACATGGAGACTCTTGGGCAAGTAATGGACTCTCATGCACACACATGCAGACACACGCACAGGTCTCATCCGCATATACAGGGAGAGGGAGAGAAGGAAAGAGCGAGAATTAAATACTTCTAGTGGTTCCCTGGTGGAGAGAGCCACAGGCTTAGCTCCACACTGGCTGATTTGTGAATCTCTTCTCCTTAAACAGCTCTGTGCCTCTGTGCACACGTTGTGCTAGAGCGGGGGGAGCAGCGCTTTCACCCATTTGCACATTAATAAACCTCCAGAAACATTTATTAAATGCTGGGAGAATAGACAGTATTTACATGTGAAACTCCTGAGGACATCAGTGTGTTTGGCAAGGGCCACACCAAGGGCCTCTGTGGTCCTGCAAATCCTCGGCTGCACACAGGGCATGATAATGACATCCTCTGTCCAATTACTCCTGCTGCCAATAACACTGGTCATGATGGAGAGGAACACACTATTAACCCTGTTAGCATTATCGACACAACCACCATACCTCGAATCAAGACTCTATTAAGGTGATGATGAAGGTGATTATTAGAGAAACCAAAGCAGGGATTCAGGAATGGTTAGTATAACATCTAATTTGTTCTGTTATTGGGATACATTTTTTTAAAACTACAAATAATAATAATAATGATAATAATAATAATAATAATAATAATAATAATAATAATAATAATGATAATAATAATAATAATAATAATAATAATAATAATAATGATAATAATAATAATGATAATGATAATAATAATAATAATAATAATAATAATAATAATAATAATAATAATAATAATAATAATAATAATAATAATAATAATAATAATAATGATAAATGGTCCTTATTTCGTATTCCAGAGCTGATCTTTATTCTCTCATGTGAGACACATTATTTGCCTTTATCAATATTAATGGTAGGCTAAAAAGGCAACCACGCTGCACAATCTGCAAATATAATGCCCCACCTTATCAATTCATAACACAGACCAGCTAAACTGTCAGAAAAATCTGAAGTCACACTTAACCGAGCTCAATACCTACTATTAAGATGGCTCGACATAACAGGACGGCTGCCAATAATTGTACATAAAGATATGGAAAAGCCACAGTCCAGCTATGAATATTTCATGAATTCCGACACAAAGAGCATGCTAAAAGGATCAAACAAAAAAAAAACGGGAGAGGAGTCAACGTGAGCATCCAAACAATATGCAAGAATCCCGACAGTATAGGTCACATGCAAAAAGACCAGGGTCACACTGAAATTGTCCATCAGTCAGACAAGCAGAACTGATTTGGATGCTAAATAATGGTTTAGATATTCAAAAATTCCATATATATGCGAAAGGCTTCAGTGCACCCTGGATCTGGCCTATCAGAGGAGTGCTCTACCACCACACTCCCTCATGCAGACCCACGCCATGCCTCTGAGCCCGCAACTAACACGCACACACACACACGCAGATATGCAGACATCCAGACACATAGTACATGTACATACACACGTTCACACAGCCCATATGCACACCGTCTCACACTCTCAGCAGGGCATAAACAGAAACATATATGTAGACATACTGTATGACCGTGTCTCCTTCCGCTAGTGAAACACAATTTAATTAATGATCACCGCTTTTAAATTTGCTGTGAACATTTAGAATTGCATTTCTTAGATGACAAGAGGAGACATTTAAAAAAAATAAAGTGGATAAAAATTAGCTCAAATATGCTTCTTTTTGCACAAGCTGCACATTTATACACTTACACACATTCCCTGCCACACCCTAGCAGGTGTACACACAAGGCACCATGTGTCTAGGAACAGGTTTCTGAGAATGTGTGTGTGTGTGTGTGTGTGTGTGTGTGTGTGTGTGTGTGTGTCATTTAATTGAAAATGTTGAACAGAGGGAACCAACAGTATACTTTGTCTTTAAGGCTACATGTCCATATGGTTGTATGTTTGTTGCCAGCTTTTATGAAGAAAGTCCAGCCAAAAGCAGTAAGGCAGCCATTGTCGCAACACAATGTCCCAATCCTTTTGTATACTGTACATTTCAAAACAACATAATCAATGCACAATTTATACAAGGCACTGTCTTAAAAAACACAACATGGTGCCACAATTATATTGTGATCTTCTTTTCATTCAAAGGGCCCTCTTGTTGTGATTGTCATATGCCACTTGCCATTGAAACATGTTTTTTTCATGTTTCTCATCTAACTGAATGTCAAACATTTCTTATTGAGGAGCCAAATCCATCTGATGATTTTTTCTACCCCACTCAAATGGAAATGGTGCATGTGACAAAACAGTGGTATTAACATAATAAAGGAATCCGACTTACAAAAACCTCAACATCTGCTGGGTTGGAGAGAGTAATGGACAACATTTCTTTGAATCAAATTGATGGATCTGATGGCGCTTAGACAGTCATTCACATCATAATGTCTCAGGAGAGGCCAATAATAGGAACAACATGGGATTAATCTCAACACTCTCGACTCAGACGAGACAAAATATGCATGGGTCCATAGATCTGAAAAGACATTGTTATAAACAAATTTGTTTGAGAGTTCTCTCTGTTTTTTTGAACATGGTGATGTGCAAAAGTATAAAGAAAACCAAGTACCAAAAGATACGGGATCTGTTATACAGCAATAAATACTGTGTATAGTATCTAAACAGCATGACCTTGATGAAATTGATCAGAAAATGTTTGATATATGCACACATATTCACAAAAAGGTGTGTAAGGTAATAAGACTACATATATATATATGTATAACAGCACTTATGGTAAAAAAAAAGAAAGAAGGATAAACCCTCTGTGACGACATCAGCGGTTTTGAAGTTCAGTCTGGTGGCTCTCCTATCACCATTTTGGCAGTGCCTGACTCTACTTAACTCCTGGCTTATCAAAAATATGGGCAAAGAGGTAGAGAATGGGTGGGGCCGAACCTGGTGGCTAGCCTCCTGTCATTCAAAGGGGCCACAGTCAAGAGGATGAGGACTTTAACAGACAGCAGCCCTAATGTCAGAAAGCTGTTGTTACATTGTTCATATACTATGATAAAATTATCTTGACAAAAAAAGTCAGAGGTTTTGAAGTAACAACACAGATATTTTGACCTTAAAAAAGATCTGGCCAACTCACAGAAACAGAAATAGTATTACAACAGATGTTTAAAGCAGTCAGTCACCCACCATTTTTATTGGACTGATGATAATTCAGACTTACAATTAATACTGAAAAGATTACTTTATTCTTTTGAAATCACTGAACTGTGGTACTAAATGTATTAATTGTCTTAAATGAGTCCACAGTCTAAAATGCATGTTCTGTATGTTTGCAAAAAAAAAAAGAAGTTTCTGAAAGTTAATTTTCATATGGATCTGAAATGAATACAGTACACTGATGACTTGGTAGCAATTTGTGTATTCTTTAGACAAATGTTTGGTGCACTGTAAAGAATATATACACTTGTAGGGTTAAATGCGCAAAGCTACAATGTCCTTATACTTTAACAACGGCCACAAGTGATATGACAAAGTTGTATGACAGTTTCCCAAACTTCAGACAAAGAAGACCAAACCCCAGGAGATGGTTACAGACCAAACCCCAGGAGATGGTTACAGCACTGTAGTGAACGGCCAAAGTTCTTCATTTGATGTGAACTAGATTAAGATCAAATTAGTTAACATCAATTGAATTTTTAATTCCCTGCAGCTTTTGACCACTTCCAGCTGTCCCTTTAAAACATTGATTTTTTTTTCTCCATTAGTCTTATTCATGTTTAATTCTGGTGATATGACATTTCTTTTTGATGCTGTAGTTCGGACCGGCCTGATGACTTATGACAGAGGAAAGAAATCAAAGTGAATAACAGACATGTTTAAAATGTTGGGATGATCTGGTCGACCAAGGTGCATACAATGATCTGAATCTGATGGACAGATGATTCCTTGTGAGCTGACCTCCAAGACAAAGGTTTAATAATAAATACACTTTGTCTGAATTAAATTAGACACTGCTCTACATTTTTAATGTAAATGTATTTCTGCATGCAATTAAAAATGAATGATCACAGAGCTCACCTCAGCACAGTCGGGGCCCCTGCTTGGCTGTATGACTAAGGGGACGAGGGGGCTGAGACATCAGTAAGGCCAGACTTGACGGAAGGGGAGCCAAGAGAGGGGGAGTCTCTGGGAAAAAAGGGGACACAAGAGTGCTGTCTAGGGAGGTGTATACTTCTACAGACCCCACTTTAAAGACTGTCCAACCTGTACAAATAACCATGGGAATCTCAGGATGGTGATTAACGCGCTGGCTGGAGTTTTAAATCACTCTGGGAGAGAGATGGCCCAGTGTTTGACTGTGTGATATACTCCCTAGCAGAGCTCCTCTGATGGGAAGAACATTACTGATGGGAAACTAAAATGAGATTGCAGAGAGCGGGGGCAGGAATTAGGGCTGACCTGAATGGGTCTGGGGGTAATATGGAGGCTATCACATTAACCTGACGGGGGCTCCTTTAATAGGGTCCAGGGCTTAAACTGATATATCAATTTCCCTCCATGTGGACGACTTCAAAGGCCAGAGCTCATTCTCGACGCTTGTGTTGGCCCCCCATCAATCTCTGGCTGCTGTGGGCATCATCACCTCCAGCCTGAGACAAGCCAGGATAAAGATCAGCTCGGCAGGCTGTGGCCAATCCACAGCTTTGACCTAACTGTCCACTCGTGTTTAGAGGAAAAAGACTTAAAGGCATTTTTAAGTTCCAGTTCCTTTGTTGCTTCAGTGATCGCGCTCTATCCGGCGCAACTGATTAGTTTGTGTTCAAGGTAGAGAAATGCAAAGCAAACCAGTAAATTGGTGTCAACACGCAGGTCAATCAAACACAACACTACTCAGTTTCAGTATCACAGAATGATTGTAATTATAATAATGGCTGACAAACATTTCTCCATCTGTGTGTGCTAACGTCACAATAATTACCCTTGTCACGCTAAATGTGTAATTTAGCAACACAAATCATGGCATTTACCTCTGCTGACAGCTACAATAATAAAGATTCAGTAAAAGCATGGCAGAGCACCTTCCAGTTCATCTTCCCTGTTTGTACAGAAAGATTTTTTATTTTTCCAACAACAGAGATGCAAGCGGCTCCTTTCTTTCCGCTAAACTCTCTGTTCTCAGAAATCATATCAAAAAGCCTCTCTCGCAGTGCAAGCCCTCCAGGGTTCTGATGTCACTTCCACTGTAACACTTCGCTGATGACTGACATATGCTTCACATGAGAAGGAGGAAAAAAAAAATCCCCCTTCCCCAAAAAAACACATACACACTACACACACCCTTTTTGTTTCAGACGACGTTTCCGACTTTACGCTAACTTGTTTTGTCAAAACAATTCCCGAAGAAATTAAACGACACATTACTCAAGTCAAACCTGAAACCTAGATCTGCCACAACAAACCTAATCCAGTTTGAGCAGCCTCTGTGTTGTGGTGTCCTCGGAGTGTGTGTGTTTCTCTTGTAGCAAAGCTTAGGTTTCAGGAAGTTTTAGGCCTGGAGTCAGTCATCAAGGAGGGGGTGTAATGGCACAAAAACAAGGGCTCTCTTAGAGCTGATAATGGTCATGCATTAACCCATTTCAAGCATGTTCACTGAGTATAAACAGTGTGCAAAAAGTTTGACGGAATACTAGAAAGTGATGAGAGTGATATGCACCGCAGAGGTGGAAGAAGCAAAATCAACATTCGAAAAACAGGTTCTCATTCGTCATGCTGAGCAAGGAGAGCGGTCGTTTGCCAAAAAAAAGTCAACAAAAAAAAAGCAGTCATCTCCAAGGTATTAGAGCTTAAGAACACACTAAAAAGGGGAGCCCTACAATTGAAGGAGCTGAATTAGGTACGATTAGAAGAGATGGGAAAAAGTCCATATTTGTCACAGAGCTCCTTTCACCTCGTGATCAGAGGCATCATTTAGACAAAGAACAAAAGACAGCAAATATTTTGGGAAGGAGAGAAAAAGGGGTCTGTGTAGTGAGTTGCAAGAGTGAAACTGAGCGGGGCGGTGCGCCAAAAGAGCCCGTTGGTGTGGGCTACAGTTTGCGGCGCATAGCAGGCGAGATCTATGAATACAGATCAGGGGAGATGTGAGGGAATTTTACAGCAGGTATTGTCTGTCACTCACCCCGTCTGTCTGTGTGATCACTGCCTCCTCGGCGGCTGTTTCATCTTCCACTCTCACACACTCATACTCAAACACACACACACACATACACACACACACACACATACATACACTCCTCCCCCAGCTCTACCAAAGGAGACCTGGTGCTGGGGTGTGCCCTTGCCAAAAAGTGACAGGTGTTCCAATAGGAAATCCAAAAATCAAAGGGCCATTATTCCTATTATACGTTATGATACCCTGCTTATGTCTGGCTTTGTATAAGTTACTGACATCTGGATTTGCCTGAAAATGTAACAACAAACATAATCTAGAGTGTGAAATAAAATTTAGCCATGGCTTAAATAAAGTTAAACATCTTCATGGTTTTTGAATCTAGAAATATGATTTATTTGCCATACTTAGATTTTTTTGTACTCACAAAGGGGAGAAATAGTTTGCCAGCCGTGTATCTACATAGCCTGAAGCCCTTTAACACACACTGTGAATTATGCCTGCAGTGAACATAAACACAGATTTTAGAGCAAAACACAGTGTTGTATATACACACCGACTTGAATCACTCACTCCTTCTCTCATTTAATCACTGCTGAGCTGAACCTCGCTGGCATTTCTGCAACACATCATGCGCAGCCTCCCAGAAAGCCAACATGTGGATAAGATGGCCGATCGACATTAAAAGTGAAACGCTAAACAAAGGGGCGGGCTTCTCTCAAAGCAGTCCCGACGCAGTCAATCCGCCTGAGCAAGTGTTTGACTTTTGCATGGGAGTGTCAGCGTTGATTTCTAGCATCAGGAGAGCAAAAGACACATAAAGCTGCCCCAACTGTTCAATCACGGTGCTCTGCAAATGGGAACAGGCCTGCAGTCTCAATCAGCTAAGTGTAGCGGGCAGCTGTTGTGTGGCGGATGGAGTGTGTCGTTAATTCTGTAAATATAGCTTTCCTCATGTGTCTGAGAATCACCCACTCAGGCCACATTTAGGCCAGATGAGCAACAGCTTCACCGACGTCTGGTAAACTGGGCGAAACTGTGAATGACTCAACAGAGCAGGGAGAAAACTCAAAGGCTCCTTTTGAGGAATCTCATTTTTTTCTTTTGAAAAAGGCACAGTGCGAGGTTGCCAGCCGTACTACAAGGCTTTCAAATGTAAAGGAAAATGAAGCAGTATTTTAAACAAATGGAAGTTATTGATGTCTGTTCATGTTCCAGTTATAACTCATTTTTATCCAAACTGAACAATAAAAAAGGAAAAGAAATGCTGTGCTCTTTCAGGGGCAGTGCAGCATTCAAACTGATGGTTTAGCACTTGTATTGTTCTTTAAACTTGGAGCAGAGAGGCAACAACATTCTGGCTTTTCTTTTATGGGCTATCAATAATCTTTTTCTGACACATTATTTGCTGCGCTGGAGGAAAATAGGGAGCAGCACGGTCAGTGGTTCACCCACAAAGACTTCTGGAGCTGGCGAGGGTAGTGTGCGTGGGCGATGCATCCACCCTGGGACTGTGCCAGCATGTCTTTTTGACCAGGCTGCTGGAGCACTAAGGGCCAGCGACCGAGCTGCACACAGTGCCTGGGAAAAACACACTCAAGCAATTTGATGACATGACAGTCATGAAGATGATGACTGTGGCATATCAAGTGCATTTTGGCACTGAAATATGTGATTTAGTGGCTTGCTGCTCCATTAATATATTTAAGAAATGATTCTACCGCATCATAAAAGATTAAAATATCTGTTATGTCATCTGTCATGTCTTACATAAAAACTTTCAACGCACCACACAAATTTCTCCTCTTTGTAACCTTTTTTTTCTCCTCTCCCCCCTCCTGAGTATTTTCCCCTGATGGCCATCTTGCTTGTATAAAGAGTTTCACACCCAAATTCCCCCTGAATTCAGCACAGCTCAGGCTTTTGGGGAAATTAAATAACCTGAGGATTGAGCTACTTTAGGTAGCCAAATTAACATATTTGCCTCTAGAGGAAAATATTGCCTCAAGTTGAATGGACGGTAATTTTACGCATGGATTTTTCCATCCTAATTCTCAGAGCTTTGAATAATCCGAAGAATTTGTTTAACAGAACAAGGGGTTTTAACATTCTGCGCTGGGGCTGAGGTGTTTGAATTTTTCGAGAGCCGTGTGTCAAAACAAATAACAGCTTTTCGAAGGACTACATGTTCTGTCGTCTTAATTGAACATGATTCAGAGATTTAATTCAGTACAGTCATCTGTTTTGACTTCAGTGCACCAACGTCTCCTTCCCAGAGCTAAAGCCAAGTTTGGAAATATAAATCATGTTTGTGGTGGCCCTTCATGGTATATTGTATTTTGACAGAAGCAGTGTTTGGCCACTCTGATTTTGGACAACCTTCCAGTCTGGTGGTAATCTCCTGCGTCCCTCCCCTTCAGTGACTAATCCAAGATATCCATTTCGGTTGAGCCTACAATATGTTACACTCTGAAAATGTTCATCCAAGCTCCAAAGTTAGAGCTTTTAATTACCTCTGAGTTGCCTTTTCTCAACCCTCCTCTATACACAAAGAAAATGGGGGTCAAATTCCAGTTCCAATCTTAGCATACCTTATCCAGCTCTATGTCTAAATCCCACCGTGCACAAAGATCAAAGTCTTATAAAGTTA
>NC_084970.1:10916470-10921470 GCF_963691925.1 Scomber scombrus
TTTGATGTCCTTGCTGTGTTTATGTTGGCTAGCCATGCTGTCCCAGCGCAGCCTGCAGATGTGCCTGTAAGCTGTAAGGTGAGCAGCAACACTCCTGGATAACGTGTCCAGTTGTAAAGCATACCCTGACAGAGGGTGTGGTGGAGGGGGGTGTAAACAGCAGAACAGATGGACACAAGGTAGAAGACATGTGGGATTAGAAAATAATGATGTTTGCACTGGAAATGTTTTGATTATCAATTCTCATTCAGGCAAAATTAATTCTTTCTTTGTTGAGTGAAAGCACATCTCATTATGAGATCAAGTTAACTGTTACCTGTGTAACATTTGTCTATGTGGTGTTCCAAATAGACATTTACTGTGAGCAGCTAATAAAAAAAAGAAAAAGAAAAGACAATCTTTTTACTTGAAAATCTTAGATATGCTTACATTAGGTTTTAAACTGCATTTCAAGCCCTAAAAAACATCCCTCAACAAATCAGAATAGTATAAATCAAAGGGATAATAGGTATCGGATTTCAACACCTTCTCTATAATCCTAACACAGGGACCGACGTTGACAGAGGCTGAAGAGTTGGGTGGCAAAGCAGAGTAGAAACAAACACAGCCGCGGACAGAAAAGGAAATACCTCAGGACTTTCTGGATTGGGGAGGAGGTAAGACGGTACCTGTAGTGCAATCCCCTCCAAATCTGCACCAGGTGTCAGGCATTAAGGAGAGCATCTCCGCTTTGGCTTTCCACGTCTGGCTCAATCACCCAGGGCAGTGTGTCAGATGTTGGACAAAACGGATACTCTCGAAGAAAGGAGAAGACGATGGAGCAGGAAGAGGAGGAAGACTGGGGCTCAGAACAGTACGGAGAGGAACGTTCTGATGACGAGAGTAAAATTTGTACCAATTTCTAATAAAAATGCCCTTTTGCTGGAGTTATTTCATTATTTTTACCAGGATTCTCATCAATGTTTGACATTTAAATATTAAATTACATGTGAAATTAGCCTATAGAGAATACAATATATTACACAGTTTGCAATAAGATGATAAAATATGGAGGCAGAGATGAACATTGAGTTTTAATGAATTAAAATAGATTTTGAATAATATTACACTGTATCCCATTGAGATTTTCAGTTAACTACAAAGACAACTGAGCGTTGCTTATTCCCTGTGTGATAATAAGGAGTATACTACACAATGCTTAGCTAGATACTCATATTACACTCTCAATCATAAAGACATTTTCTAAATTGAACACCTGGCACCCTCTCAATTTCAAGTAAGTAAGCTCTTCGCATGTGCAATTGTCCTGAAACAAAACAGCAGCAGCGGAATACTTCAGTACCGAGAGAGAGGACAGAACGTAGTCTTGTTGACATTGCTGTTGCCACAGATTATACATGACACACCAAATAAAAATGGCTGATTGTAAGATGTTTAAATGTATCAGAGGCATGGGAGAGGAAACTTAATACCTCAGCACTGGGAGATGGAGAATGCGACCGGGCCACGTGTGGAATGCAGAGTGGCAGGAGGAAAGCAGCAATCTAAATTTCTAATGCTGAGGATGTTTCCCATTCTGTGTTTATGAAACATGGCTGCCGGGCTACAAAGGTAAGGGGATACAGCATCAAAGTCTGCCCTGACAAAAACAAAAAAAGCAACAATGCTGCAGTGGAATGCACGGCAGAACATAATACTCCACCTCCTCCTTCTCCTCTCCCCTAAGCAGTCTCATTTGATTACAGTGTAGCAGGCCCCAAATCAACCCCTTAGTCCCATTTCTCACTCCCCACTGGTGTTGTGAGTAGGAGGTAGAACACAACTTGCCAAAGTGGCCAGGGAGGAGACGAGGAGAGGTGATGTTGTGGAGGAGAATCCCTCATTTGGGGGAACAAAAGAACATGGGAATGGGTGAGCCGAGGTGTCCGCAGCAGGAGTGGAACGTGCTTGCTGTCCCGTGTGTGGTGACTGAGGCAGAGACTGCATGTCTGATGACGGCGAGGCGAGGTATCGTTTACCAGGCTCCCTCAGCAGAAGCCCCCCTCGCATGTCCGTCTCCAGCCACAGAGTTCGCCCTCTACTTTAAGGCAACAAGAGTCAGGCTCAGCATTACAAGCCTATTAAAAGATACTTTTAATTATGCCCTGCTCTCCCGGGATCACTTCTTCCGTGAACTCTGTGTTTCTTTGGCATGTGCACTTAGGAATGGCACAACCAGAAGCACGTGTTGTTTTTCTCCCTCCAATTAAAGGGCATGTTGACAGATTAAGGCTGCTTCTGGTTTGTGCTCCACTAACGCATTTAGGGGAGATGATGAACATGGAGGGAGGAGGGGGGATGTGGGGGGCTGAGAGGGGGGGCTGAGAGAGAGAGGAGAGAGAGAGAGAGGAGAGAGGAGAGAGAGAGAGAGAGAGAGAGAGGAGGAGAGAGTAGAGAGAGAGAGAGAGAGAGGAGAGAGAGAGAGAGAGGGAAGAGAAAGAGAATAAGAGAGAAAGAACATGCACATGAACCCTGAGGGATTAATGTGTTTACATTACCTGGGCTGTGATCTATCACCAACCTCGTCAACTTCTATTATGCATCACATAATACATAAGCAAGCAACAGACCTGGGAGCCCCTGCAACTCACTCATACTATTTCAATTGGATTAAGTCAGTGCAAATATCTAGGGCACAGCTCCCACACTGTGGTTTTATCATTCTGGTAGTCATTTGATTTGTATGTTGTATCGCTTTACCTTCATGAAGGCATTGCAGGAGTACCTCCTACATGCCTCAAGAGCTTTTAAGTAGTATGGGATTTTATTACCATATGGCACCTATAGCACCTTCAAAACAAACATGCTATTTAGCCGTAGGTCTGGTAAGACAAGAGCCAGGCGCGGAAGCCCTCAGATCATGAATCAGAATATACAGGTATGCATCAGTGAGAGGAATAGGGAAGTGTTGAGTGTGTGGATTCACCATCTGTGATATTCACTAACATCAAGTTTACTTTGTCCCAGCTGTAGTATCAGATCTGTATTGTGTGTAAAACACTCAGTTGGAGAGGTCTGGCAATCTGCAGCACGGACCCTGGAAGAGCTCATATTCACACTCAGGCTTCATTATATCCAATCAATATTCGTTTAGTCACTGAGCCTATTGACTCATTTCTGAAATAATATTACAGGTCATTTGTCTTGTCATGGAGCAGGGATAATTATCTATTTATACCATCCCCCATTTAGAAAAAAAGGGGGTATGGGGTAAGTCTGGCTACGCCCTGGATACAACTGTAAATAAATATTTTTGATAAAACACTGAAAAATCAATGGGTGCTTCCTGTGATCCATCTCAGGCAAATCAATCATCATCTGCGCAGCTGGCAGTGTGGAGCAGGAGGACAGTGTGGCAGTGGGAGCAGGCCTGCAATCTTTGTCTGATACCTCTCATTTTGGAATCGCTTCTCATAATAGGGTCATCATTTCATCATTTAGCCAATCCAGAGCCCTGCCATTCAGCCTTGCGGGGATCATGAGGTGTAGGGGGTGAGTGGTTTGTGTGTGTGTGTGCATGTGTGTGTTTGGAGAGGGGGCCCAGGCCCCATCAGGGGTGAACTGAAAACACACACTCTTGCTCCATACATCTTCATTCAGTTCAATAAAAGAAAAAAAAGAAATCACAAGAGCAGAGAATAGATCAGAAAATACATTTTCTTTCCTGAAAGTCAAATCGGCTCATTATGCTTCATGTAAATGATGTGATTCTAAGTTTTTAACTGAATAGTGTGTCCGCTCGTCTGAGCGATAGTTGTGGTATTCAGTTAAAACAAATTAAACTTTTCAATATTAAAAAATACAAAACTGAAGCAATAATAGAAATCCCCCAAAAAACAAGTGGGAGGCAGAAAATTAAATTATTTAAAAACAGACAAAATATGATAAATACATAGCTCAACATTCAATAATGATCACTTAGAAAAAAAAAAAAAAACCTTAAAAAAACTGATTATGGTTACAAACTGATTAAAAGTGATATAAGTGTGTGTGCAACCTCAGTGTGTTTGTGCTGGGAGTCGGGGGCTGGGGTGGGGGGGTTGTTCGACTGACTGCTTGGTGACATAAGAAGACCTCCTCAACATGGATCTAAACAAATTCAATACAAAGACAAACAGTCAATTATTATTTTAATACATTGGAGAAAAAAAACCCAAAAAACAACTTTTACAATGACATCATCACTAAAAAAAACCCACAGGAAGTGCAGTTAGAACCAGTGACCCAGCTATCACATTTTAAAACACATAAATAAAACGGCTAAAATTACTGCTCTAATAATTAATTACTGTAATATAATAACTAATCATAGCTGTGTGGATGCCAGTTGTTTAGTTAAGTAGCATAGTGCACATATGTTTAATCATTTAATAACCCCCTCTTCAAAAAAAAAAAAAAAAAATGCAAGGTCAAAAATAAATTACATCCATTATTTGCAGCAGATCTCCCCAAAGCATTTGGAGCGAAAACTGTTTTGAATTTCAATTGGCTTCAGAGTGGCAAAAGCCCTCAGCTAATACATCAAAGAAAAATTGGTGTCAACTAATCGGTTTAGGACACAGATTTAGAATGGTTAAAAATCCCATGAATACTTCAAGCATTTTTCTGTAGCACTAAAGGCTTGGGAGCAGTGCAGCTGACCTTGTGCGCTCCAGAAACCTGTCCGCCACTCGACATTAACTGACTGTTTAACTCGCCCAGCAACGCAATTAGTCCGCCACAACGAATAATGTTGTGTAATAATAGCCTCTATATCCAATTTAGATTACACTTGCTCCCTCAGGCATTTTAAGTGGCATGCATCATCTTTCATTCACTTCTTGTTTGCCACGTTAAGCCGTTTTCATGCGTCAAAACCGAGTGCGTCCTCGCAGTAGGGAGAAGAAGAAAAAAAAGAAGAAGAATGAGCGATAACGAAGAGGAAACGGCAAAGTTAGAAGCTGTCAAACCACCACACAGAC
>NC_084970.1:10923970-11002683 GCF_963691925.1 Scomber scombrus
GAGAGAGAGAGAGAGAGAGAGAGAGAGAGAGAGAGAGAGAGAGAGAGAGCATGGATTTGGGCAGGGCTGTGGTTACCCAGCATAAGCTTTGCCTTTTCCTTCGGTGACTACACCCCGAGAGGAGGAGCGTAGTGTGCAGCGTAGTAGGCGTCAGGATCCTCAATTTCCAACTTAGCATCTTGGCAGTACATTTTCCCAAGCAAAGCCCCAGTCCGACGGGTAAAAAAAAAACTTGTGCACGGGCATGAGAGCGGCGGTGCAACTCAGATAAGGGAGCAACTGCAAAAAACCAAAACGAGACAAAAACATCCGGCGGGCAGTGGCAGCGACCAAAACACTTCACCCGACATTCAAGCCTCTTTTTCATTTTATCACTTTTACTTGTTGTCCTCACCGTTGTCATTTAGAAGCGGGGACAGGCAGCGGGGTCTGCAGACACTCGGCTCTATGTGCTCCGACAGCAGCGCATGAGAAAAGAAAGGGGGTAAAGTGCGCAAGTTAAGTGGCTTACACTCTCCGGGCTCCAGCATGGCGTATCCTCAGGGCTACTTGTACCAGCCGTCCGCTTCTTTAGCCCTGTATTCATGTCCGGCGTACAGCACCAGCGTTATATCGGGACCCAGAACCGAGGAACTTGGGAGATCCTCTTCGGGATCTGCTTTTGCACCCTATGCCGGATCTACAGCGTTCACCAGCGCCTCGCCAGGCTACAACTCCCATTTACCATACAGTGCAGACGCAGCGGCAGCTGCCACATTCACCTCGTACGTGGTGAGTAAACTAAAGGTGATTATTCCATTTAATTAGGAAGTCAAAGCAAATGTATTAATTCGTTATAGAAGGCTTAAGTTTCCACTGTGCGTTAGGAGCCAAGACATTAAGAGGGAAATACGCGTTACTGAAGAGTGCACGGATATAAAATTACAGAATGTCAGGTCCAGAAAAAAAACATGTTGTTGGGTAAACAGAACTAATTTAAGTGAATAGCAGACAATTATACGGTTCTCAACTAAATTGTAGTTTTTATGAGAAAGAGTGGGCAACGCTTTGCTTCTGAGCTCCACTGACTGCAACGCGCCGTGTGATGGCAATTTGGGTCACTGTATTCGTTTCCCATCATCTTATTAGTTGCGCCAATTGGTAAACTTAAATATTGGAACTTTTGAAATAAATGATGGAGGGAATTTTGTTCTACTTTTGTTGTATTTCCAGTGAGTGATCGCAACACAAGTAATTCAGAGGGACTGGTACTAATACAGGCCTAGTCACTACAAAGGTAGATCCCAGCAGAAAAGATAGAAACATAATGCTGGGCCCATCCTGCTTTATGTCAATACGTTATTATGTATTATTAAAAAAAGAAAATAAGAAAAGCAAATTGAACTTATTTTAATTGTGCATGTTGACGTCATGTAAATAATAACAACGAGAAACAACAGAAGCACAACATTCAATTTTAAATACCCAATCAAGTTGAAACAAACTCCATGAGAATATAGTTCAAACTTGACCTATACTGGAGTAAAGCCAGTATGTGTGTGTTTGTGTGTATGTGTGTGTGTGTGTGAGAGAGGGAGGGAGATACTTTGTGTGTGCGTGTATGTCGGTGTGCACGCGCATGTAGATGAATGCGTGTGCGCGTATGTGTGTGTTCATGTTTGTGTGCGTAAGTCGTTTTAACTTTGATGCAGTTTACAATTAAAACACGAATGACTTAACTCAAACACGCTTTTTATTTTGATTATCGTTTTTTACAGAGTTCGCCCTATGACCACACCACGGGTATGGCTGGCTCAATAGGATACCACCCTTACGCAGCACCCTTGGGTACCTACCCTTATGGTGACCCAGCATACCGTAAAAACGCGACCCGGGACGCCACCGCCACCCTGAAGGCCTGGCTGAACGAGCACCGCAAAAATCCCTACCCAACCAAGGGAGAGAAGATCATGCTGGCCATCATCACCAAAATGACCCTCACCCAGGTGTCCACGTGGTTCGCCAACGCCAGGAGGAGGCTAAAGAAGGAGAACAAGATGACCTGGACCCCACGGAACCGGAGCGAGGACGAGGAGGAGGACGAGAATATTGATTTGGAGAAAAATGACGACGACGAGCCAAACAAGCCCACAGACAAGGGAGACTCCACAGACACAGAATCAGGTCGGTGGTGCAGGGGGGAAAAAAGAAAAGAAAGAAAGGCAAACAAAATTCATCAATTTTTCATCGCAGTCGTTTCCACTCAGGGTGCAAAATTGATTGCTGGTTAATGGTGGTATATTATTTATAATGGGACAATTGCTTTAAATAATAATCACCTTGAACTCCCCTCGTTTGACTTCTCAGTGGCTGAAATTGCTGGTGACGCAAAGTGTTCAGCAATCAATTTATCTAACTGCATAATAAGGATACAGCTGGTGCATTGCGCCGGGTATTCTGCAAAAAAAAAGAAAAGAAAAGAAAAATAAATCCTTTGAATTACCATATTCCAGTTAGTAACGTTTATTTCTGATAATCATAAGGATTCATGTTTAAAACGGAGAATATATTCATAAATGAAAACAGTCAACATATTGCATGTTCATGCTTCAGTTTGTGCCTCAGTGTTCCTGCTTGTGCAACAATGTTTATAGTCTCTCATAATTGGAGAGAAGGTTATTCACCTTTTTAAGGTGGAACAAATCTCCATAAATACAATTTATAGCAAAAAAATATTTTTTAAGGCAAATACGCAGAATTAGCCTAATTATTTTTTTATATATCCGAATCCAGTTTGAATGGCTGCTCGTTTGTTTCATGATTACCTCAACAGTTTTATTCACTCATTAATGTTACACTTATTTGACAGTAATTGTATTCTTTATTTGTGCTTTAGATCATAAATTGCTGAACCCAGGGGACATAGGCTGTGACAGATTTAAAGAGGAGAACCATGGCAAAGACACTGATCCCCTTCTGAGCGACTCGGAGTTAAAAGAACAGGAGGACCGGACTACAGAGTTGCTGCCGGATTCCGCAAAACCAACTACTTCGTCTCCCTCGGCGGTGCCCCGAGGGAACCAGACCGTTGCACAACAAGACAAGCCGTCAGATTTGAGCCATGCAACGGGTACGGTGACCAGCAACGTGACCTCTGTTATCCATTCGCCCCCTTCGGCCCCTAAACCCAAACTCTGGTCCCTTGCGGAGATCGCCACGTCCTCAGACAGGTGTAAGGGCAGCAACGAGGCACCACAGTCTTGCCCCGGTTTGGGTCAGAGCGCAGTTCTGGGCACCAACGGGTCACCATCACGGTCCTCCCCACAGTGTCCACTCCCAAACAGCACGGTCCTGTCCAGGCCTCTGTATTACACCTCCCCTTTCTACCCCGGCTACACGAACTATGGTGGCAGTTTTGGACACCTTCACAGTAACCACGGCTCGGTAACCACGGGCTCCACGGCACATTTCAATGGATTAAACCAGACTGTGTTAAATAGAGCAGAGGCTTTGGTAAGGGAGAGCCAGAAAGTCAGAGGCCAAACGCAGGTAGATCTTTGTAAAGACTCCCCTTATGAACTAAAGAAAGGTATGTCAAACATTTAACACCTGATTATTTTCCAGTCACCGCGGACTTTTATTTATTTTTTTGTGGTTGCATAAAAAAAAGAAAAAGACAAAGAACAATGATGAAGCAAATTCTGAGAACAGTTATTTTCTGAGTAAATGCTTATTCTCAAATTTTTAGTTTCTGAATGGTTAATCCCACAATGTAACAAGAATGGTCTTAATCGCTGCAACAGCCGGAGTCTATTTGTATTAAAGACTAACATGTATATTTAATGTAGCATTTTTGTATTTAAAATGGACAATACACTATCTTTGAAGTAAATTATGGAAAAAAATATATATACTTGTGCAGCGATTGTTTTTGGGAGCAGTTGTCAATTCCTGATATGTGTCCAAAGTGCTTTGAGGCCAATTAATTTATACGAAATATCAATTCAATTCTTGCACGATGACTGATGTTTCAATGGCAATTATCATTTCAAAATGAGCACTGGTGCACTTGAAAGAAAAAAAAGGCCTGCGTTTCAGCAAAAGGATGTTGTCATATCTGAAGAATAAAAGGGTTCAGTTTGTTTTGGTTGGTGGAAATATTCATAGGATTTCTGTGAGAGAGAAAAATGTTGGATATATCACGGAGGTATATTTTGTTCCATGCTTATCACCAGATTATTTATGTTATTAAAAATGCACCCATGCAGGGTATCCTCCAGCACGTTTCTAAAAGTGGATATTGATATAATAACAACACTGAGGCGCAGTCATTTAACCCAATTACCTATCGTGTTTTATGCAGAGCAATCAGGTGGTGAACTCCGGTAATGAGCTCGATTTTATGCCAAATTTAGACCTCATTACTATTTTCCAAGGCGTGGCAAAGCTGTTAAAAGAGACGCGGCCATGCATTTAGAACATTACTGGCCTATTATATATCATTTGGCGCGTTAGATGTGAAACATTGCTGTTTGGAGAAAAGTGAGAGGGCTGTCATGCACACAGTAGAGACAAGACAGATATTATTGTATAGTGGGCCGCCGGTAGCCAGGCACTGTCCTCTAAACTCTTCCAGTTTCTGCAGGTAGGTGTCACACTTGCTCCTAATTTCAAGGGGGGGACTCTTTGTTAATCCGTCACGGAAACCCATCCCTGATCAAATGGCTTGGTTAAAAAGAAGTGGAGCCAATGGGGCACACACAATGATCACAGTTATTATGAGGATTATAGCAACTTTGACAAGTGGATAAAAAAAGGCATCCATTATTTGACCGACATGCAGAAGAAAAACCATAAGGTTATTTTCCAAACACTATATTGTTTATTATTTTATTATTATACATACATAATAATAATAATAATAATAATAATAATAATAATAATAATAATATTTTTTTGATGGGTTATTAAATTTGGAGCCATGCATTCAAGAAAAGAAAAAAAGCCTCATATATAAATTTGCATTTTTATTATTGTTATACATGTGTATTCATATTATGTTGACCTCTCACAGTATTGGAACAGTTGTAGGCCACTGTAGGAGCACAGGCCTAAATATATAAACATATATATTTTATTTAAATCTAATAACACATTTTAAAATATTCGTTTATTCAGTGGATATTGCATTTGAAAAGATATTTGAAAATTATTTTTAGATAATAATATTATTATAATTATTATGTGTATTATTACTATATTATTATTAGGCTACTGACGTTTGGTGTTGTTGACCTCTACTGAAGTAGGACAGCATGCTCTGGTTTATGGCTGCCATTAATCTCTATAGTTTACGTTCCCCTTCTCCAGTTTGAAATCTCCCCTGAGGTTTATATAATTCCCTTAGCCTTAATGTCCTCTATTCGGGCCCTCTATTTTAATCTGACAGAGTGTGCTGGAGCAGTGATTGCGACACATCAGCCGGCTAAATAGCATAATTATGTTTTTTTTCTTTTTCTTTTTTTCCCCTTTGCTGATCCCCGCGGGATTTAACTCTTCGATGCAATGTCCCCCAACGAGAGTGTTAGTTTTATTTTGAAACTGCGTTGTTTTATCAGGATAGTTACACCAGGGAGACAACACATTTGCATTTGTATTATTATTATCATTAGTATTATTATTATTTTACATTTTTGGAGGTCTTAATCGCCTATGTGAGGCTAGTTAAATACTGTGACGTTTTTATGTCAAATAGGTTGTGTGTGTGTGTGTGTGTGTGTGTGTGTGTGTGTGTGTGTGTGTGTGTGTGTGTGTGTGTGTGTGTGTGTGTGTGTGTGTTGGGAAGATGTAATGTTACAGCAGTGCAAGCCAAGTGAAGAGTCGTGTAGCTGGTATATATGTATATATATATAATTGAATCAGTTAATTTTCTTCCAAAAACTAAACTAAAAAAAAAATAATAATACACGTGCAATATTTGAAGAATGATTATCTAGACTGAGCAGGAGGACTGTTTACAGGCGAGATTAACCATGTCTGACTTTTGACTCTCATTTTTTTTCTTAATCATTATTGAGATAGCCAAAAATATTTCTACCAGTTTTTGTACAATGCAGTTTTGCGGGAGATAATTTTTTCTAGGAGCTTTTAATTTAGATATTTAAAGGTGTGTAATTTTTATCATTCGCTTTGCCTCCCAAAGCAGCTGTTTTTAAAATCAAACTCAAAGCTTAAAGGATCTTTGATACTCTTGTAAAGTCTGCATTCATCATTTGCATTGTAACTGATTATATGTAGGGGTTTTATTATTATTATTATTTTTTTTTTTTACCTGGAGAGTGGAGTGAGATGATAAAAAAAAGGTAGGGGTGTAAGTCTATATTTAAGGCAGATATTATATTTTTTTATCATATTAAGGGGAGCCGCGACAGCTCTGATGTCACTGTGTTCACTACAGGACTGCGTCGGGAGGGGGGGGGGGGGGGGGTTTCTCACCAATTAAAAAAAAAAAAAAAGATATATTCGATCGTTGATTATACTTGTTCTATTTCTGTGCGTAATAAAAGTCAGTCAATTAACCCTCAGATTACTTGAGGAAGCGGAGCGAGAACATTTGCAACCCTTCATCATCATAGCCTACAGGGGAGATCCTCTTTGCAACTTTATACAACTTGGTCCCTGGCTTCCCCTCTACTTTGAATGGCGTGTCGGTTCATTGTTGGGATTGCTACAATGTGAGAATACTAAGCAGGGGTGAAACCGTTCCCACGTATGAAAAACGGGGGGAATAATCCGACAGGAGAAGAAGCAGAGGAGAAAAGAGGAGGATCAGTTCAGTACCCTTCACTCCAACTTTGTTACTGTTGAGCGTTAAAAAGCAGCATCCTGGATGTTTGGGGGAAAAATGCTTCTTTTTTCTCTTTTTTATTTTAATGTCATCATATTAATAAAATGCCCCCCCCCAAAAAAAACAAAACAAAAAAAAACAAAAAAACACTGAAAATAAAGGCCACAGGCTTTACTTGCAGGCTGAGGGCCGCGATTCACGGTTGATTAAAAAAAAAAAAAAAAAAAAAAAAAAAAGATTGAATTAGGTCTGTATTTTTGTCAACGTAAAACTCACTTTTTGGCTCAACCTTTTCAAATTAAATTAATGCACAATTAGAACTGATGCACTGATGAAGGCGTTTACGACACGCCTTCATCATTGCATCAGTTCTAATAAAAAAAAGAAGAAGAAAAAAGAAAAACTACTCGATTCCTCCCCATCTGTTAGACACTAAAGGAAATGAGCAGCAGCGTCTTTGTGGGCCACTCTGCGGCTGATACGCTTTATTTATGCGCGTTTACTCTAAAAGTAGATACGACATCTGTGTACTTCCGTGCGCTGCTGTCACGAGGGAGACTTCCACTGGTGACTGAAAATAGTGCTAATATAAGACTAATGAAGAACAAGAGTAAACCGTGGTTTCTTGTTTGTTTTCCACACTTTTGGGAACGGTAGTATCTAATGAAGTGAAAGTTAAGCTTTGCTTCTGTGGCCCCGTGTAACCTACTCCTATTATTGTGATGATCTGCGCAGCCATAGTATGCAGGTTGATCTGTGGAGGGACAACGGAATATGCCATACATTCATTTTCGGTGTCCAATATAGTAAGTACAGGGGGGGTTAGAAAACAACAGGATATAACATGGGTCCATATGCATTGGAGTTGTATGCTTCTGATGGAGTTTACGCATCTTTTGAGGCCCCACGCCGAAATGTATAACACTGAGCGCAGTGTTTGAGTGGGCAATACACTTTAGGACATTTTAAAATTAAATCAAATATTTTTTTTATGAATTGCTACTTGCCTTGCCTAATTGACTTGAGATCAAAGTTAAACCATATCTTCCACTTGCATATCAGAAACCTGCGCGGATTTTGCGAGAGATTTGCTGTACGAGCAGACTTGTGAAGAAACTTGGAGCTGTTGGACCAAACAGATTAGACACCTGCCACTGGACCGCTCTGTGAACGTCTCTCGTATGCTACTGTGTGTGTCAAGACCACAAGGTGAAACCCAAAACCTGTTGATATGCACATTCCCCAATATCACTGAGGGATTACTCAGCCGACCAAACGGCACTTCGTATAAACAGCATACTGTTAAAACGTCCGTCTACACGATACAACACATACGAGTTGGGGTCAAATTCAGCTCAAATGTGTAATTATACACCCGCTGTACTTGACCTGCAGAGATTATTCACAGAGGGGGGTTAAGGGAGGGGGAGGCGGGTATGATTATCAGCAACGCAAGCGTTGCCAAATGCGGTATAAAAGAGGGTTGAAATAAAAGGAGGGCGGCTTTGCTCAGGAAAGGAGGTCATTCATATCTGTGACTGAGAAGCAGTCGGTTGTTTGGATAAATTTCCTCTGAATTTTTCCTCTTTTCCATTCAAAATGTGCCTTCCAACCTTCAAACAACACAATGTTTTACAGAGGCCAGCTGGGTAAAGAAATTGTTTATTATGTGCTTTAATACTTGCAATCCTTGCCTAATGTGTACCCAGCTCCATTTTCTTTCAGTTGTAAATGTAAAGGAGAGAGTCATTTCTTCTTTAGGGTGGTTCAGTGAGGAGAGCAGTAACCGCTCAGGGCTATTTAATCATCATCATTCCCTAAATGAGAAGGCTAATTAAGGACACGATATTTCAGCTTTAGTCTTCTGGCGAGACATGAGACCAGTGTCGATACGCACCGTGTTTGGGTAAAACAAAAAACAATTCCATTTCATCCCGCTTTAAATCAAACTTTGACTACTTGAAACGTCTGAATGTGCACCCAGTTTTCGAAATAAAAAAAAGAAGAAACAAATAATAAAGACAGACAAAGAAAAAAGAAAAAGCGACATGGCAAGGTAACGTGAGTCTAAAGCCTTTGCCTTTGGCTTGGCTGTTAAGTGGAGTTATAAAACGCTCTTGAACACACTGTAAAGCGACCCAGATAAGGTGGCAGAGAGTGATTTACCACTATTTTTTTGCACTTCACCGACTGTTTTTCTATTTCTCCATAGAGCTCCTCTGGGAGAGATTACATGTGTAATTTTCTGCTGTGAGATGTTTTAAGTGACCTCCCCCCAACATAAATAAAACATTTCTATGAAGAAGAGAGAAATACGGGGGAGAGAGGGGGAAAAAAAAACATTAACGAAGAGTGATGAACTATGAAGTCCTATGAGGCCAAGGGTTGAGGCTGCAAAACCGAGGGAGTCAGTTCCAGTGGCAAGTAATAACAAGCCTCTATTTTGCAACGGTTGGGTTATTATAATGTGTCCATCATATTAAATAAAAATAAAATACAAAAGATTTTTTTTAAAGATATTTTAAATTTGAGATTGGATGATTATATAACTTTAAATCTGCATAAATCATCCAACATCGTTTGCCAATATGCTGTTTTTCAACTACACAAACAAGCGGACTGATTCTTATATATAAATGAGACACACACACACACACAGAGCCCTTCTCTGAAAGCACCTTGACTCCTTGAAAAGGGCTGCTCATTGACCAATCTGCTCTGACAGCAGTGTGGCGTGAGCTTCTGACCCTGTGACTGCAAAGGGTCTGTGTTCAGTGGCCATGTAAGGGCTCACTGGCACTCACACAGGGGGTTTCTGCCCTGCCCTGGAGGAGGTGGCGCACGCGCGCACACACACACACACACACACTCACACACACACACACACACACACACACACACACACACACACACACACACACACACACACACACACACACACACACACACACACACACACACACACACACACACACACACACACACACACACACACACACACACGTAGGCAGGCCTTACACAGGTATGCACAGCCACAGAGCAATAAGTGTGTGCATCCAGTCTGGAGGTGGAGACACCGACAGGTTCTTCCTCCTGTGGCTCTGTGCAGGTCCGGCCTGTATCCTTGTCCGGCTTCTCCCTCACTCTGGTCACAAGGTGAGAAAGTTCAGCACACCCAGTCCTGAAACACTGACTAATGCCAATGTTTTGTGACACAACCCTGCTACCTCACACAGTGCGGCATCCTTCTCAGCAGTTTTCTCACTCACACGCGTACTAGAGATAATGTAAAAATAACAACCGAACACAACATAAGCCATGTAAAATTGATTTCTTAACAATGGTTTACACTAACGACAGCATCTCTGCTTGTGTCATATGTACATTTATTAAATGGTAATAATATGTAGATGTGACTCTTAAGGAAACATTCAAAAATGGGATTATACTTTGCATGATAAGCCGCTCTACTATTACAATATTAATGGTTGTGATGAAGATTGATGAACTGTTTTCTTTCAGTGACTTCAGAGGGTCCAGGAGGGAGGAGGGGTACCAGGCAGCCGCACTGTTTATTTACATTTGCCCTTTTTAAATGATCCCTTTCTTCTCAACATCTGCTCCACATTACCACACAGATATCTGTCCTAATGACCGCTATAATGCCTGAGCTCACACACACTTGCTCAAACATAACCACATGCACATACACTGCCTGTAACATAACCATTATCCAACGTTCACCTGGGACACTTTACCCTCTCCCATCCACCTTGCACGACAAATGGACTTTCTCTCACCGCCGGCCCTTTTTGTTTGCTCCGAGCCTTCCACTTTTCCTCCCCAGTTTGGTGTAGTCTGGTGGATGCAAATGGACACTTACTTAATTGGATCAGTTCCCAAGATGGAGATAAACGGGGTACTGGCTTTTTTTTCCCCCCCCTTCTTCCCCTTCCCAAGTTATTTTGAGAGCCACGCTCAGTGCAGCGGTGTGTGGAGAGAACGTTAATGAGGAAGGGCAAGGAGACGGTACTGGACTCAAACTCTCTGCTCCAGACCGGCCCCCACTCCCGCACAATGAGGGAAAGATGCTGCGTGGGACCCCCTGTGCGATAGTATCTCACCAAAGCCAATTTAGTAAAGTGCCCGCTAGTGATGTAACGCGCAGACTGTCCAATGGAGAAACGTCTCGCTGCCTCCTCTGGTTTTGGTACATGCAGGTAGCTGTTGGGTTTTGTCATTCACCAGACAAATTAGATGGCAGCCAAAATCTAAATATGGGGGAAAACAAATCAATTTAGTTCATGTTCCTGCCTACTTATGTTACTCTTGACATCTGAGTGTTCCAGACATTAACAGATTATTAATGAAAATATTTGATTCTGTCCATTTCTTCTTCTTTTTTTTTTTTTTTACCACCCATCAACACGGAAAAAAAAAAAAAATCAAGCAGTGGCCACATGCCAGTGGGAGTGTGTTGGCTGCTGCACCCTGATTAAGGGTGGTTTACAGCCAACTCCAATAGGTAATCTCATCAGAGAGAGGCCTTAAACAGATAAAGACCACCCCTAAATACCCCCCTCTTCCCCCCACCAACCGCATCGCCTTCCTGCATGAGACCTCCCATCTAACGCACTAAGTGAGAGCTGCTAATACCTGGATCAGGCTAACATGGCCAGCCACAAACAAGGCTCAAATCATTTATTGACCTCATTTTCAATAAAGGAGCCGTTTCCAGTCTGATGGATGATTTGTTGGTCTTGCATGGAATGGCCATCTGGATGGAAGGATATGATCGCTGTAGTAGGTACCCATCACCTGCCAGCTAGGATTCTCGGAATAGACTAAAGCTCGCAACCCGTAGCTATGCATCTCTGTATGTCCTCTCACTTGAGCTAATGTGTTTAAAACCAGACAAGCTTAAAAAAGGAGGAAAGAAATGAAAAGGACTAATTGAATTTTGCACCATATGGTCACTATTGGCTAAGTTTTGTTTTCTCTTTTTCATCTCAAGTCAAACACAAGCTTATTTTGATCCAATATGAGAAAATCCCTGGTCGCATCTGGAGACATAACAGCAGTTCATTCAGTTATCAAAAGCTTTGTACTCGGGCCTCTTTGTTGCAGAATAAAGAGGAGGAATCCAAAACAAATCTGTGAAAGAACTTGGGCTGTAGTAAAAACCCCTTGTCCCACACAGCCTCCCTTTTTTTTGTTTGGGGAGCTCAGATTGGGTTCACAGTAGCTGCACATTAAGTATAGAAAGATCTGATTTATTAGCTTGTCAGGGGAAGCATTGTTCAAGAAAGCAATCAAAAAGCACTTACCTAGCTCCTCTAAAATTACTGCTTTTTTCACTGGCTAATTTGTGTAACTCCCATGGAGAGGCTGGCAAAGAGTTTGATGAGGCATATAATGATGATTAATGAATTTATTGCCCTGCTGCTCATCAAACGGTTGTAGTATATACTTCTCTCCTTTTTTCTGCCAATGTGTCGCACAGGCTCCAGAGTGACAGAGATGAGATAGTGTTGCCCTCCTCCCTGCTGCCTCCCTTTGGCTGTTAACCTGGCTGACCTGATGGGCATGAGAATGTAGCAGGATGTGTGTGGGCAGAGTGCGATCACAATGGACAGTTTAATAAAAGGTTAAACTGGAAATGTGAGTAAACCTGCTGCAAGGGACACATGCTCTCAACTTTCAGCCTCTGATCACTTTTGTGGGAAAAGCTTGGGGTAACCAGATCCACGCGGCTTCTTCTGCCCTCCACCACCACAGCAACATCTCACTCCTCTACCCCCCTCCTCTGCGCACCAGCCTTGAACAGAACAAAAGTTAAAAAAATATATACATGAATGCGACTAGAACACCTTTAGTAACGAGTCAACAATCTATGTAGGGAGCAACAACCCTGCTGCGAGACGAAAGCGAGGTGTTCACATGTACTATTATTCTGTTCAAACAAGCCCCTCTCTCATCACAAATGATGATTAACGACTAAAAGGGAGGGGAGGGAGAGTGTGTGTGTGTGTGTGTGTGTGTGTGTGTGTATTGGTGGTAGTGTGCTTGAGAAGCGGTCACTATGGGGTCAAAAGCACTTCTGCATATTTGCTAAATAAGCCCACCCCCCTCACCCCCCATCCATCCAGCCTGCTCCCATAACTCCTGGGTCACATATCTCTCCGGTCGACATTTGTATAGCATGTTTACACTTGATTGCACCCCATGCCTTCCTATCCCCTTCTCTTTGGCCAAATGTGCTTGATTAAGTCCTTGCTTGTTCACCATTGCTGGCAACTAAAGAACGCATTGTTGCAACCCCCCCCCCCCCCCCCCCTCCCCCTCCCCAACACCACCACAAACACGCACATCCCCACCCCCACCATCACCCCCTTTGAGATCAGCTCCCTGGATAGGCTGTTTCTGCATTCACTGATTCATTAGGTTGGTCCCTTAAATACATCAAAGAGCTCCTTCGCTCACACAATAAACCAATAAAAGCAATTATAACCCCATATCTTCTAGGCAACGTTGATCTCTCGGGTGTTAACGTTAGATAATGAAAGAGTTTGATGACATAAGTTTTCCGAGAAAGCTTACTTTCTGTCTCTTTCTAGTGTGCATATTCTCCCGCTGATGTAGGTTATTTCTAAGCGTGCCGTGCAAAATAGCACATGCCACAATTGCCCCCTCAAATAACACGCGTGTAATTTGCCTTTACATCATAACCCCAGAATTTAGTCAAAATTAGAAGCCATATAAAGTCTTAGTGAGACTCAAGTATAGTGAGAAGCCTGCGCAAATATAGTAGTGCTTTGGCTCTCCTGTGTTTAACATTAAATGTTACCCATTAAAGTTCTTTAAATATTCATTGCCCTCCCTTGCCCTCTTCCTCCTTCTGTTTGATGGAGTGGATGGAAGGGTTTTAGGTATGGGCCATTAGGGCTCTGATAACCTCTTCCGCTCACATGGTGGAGATGAAATGCATTTGTCAAAAGGAGAAATTGAGATTCACTCAGCGCTGCCCGATATTGCTTTCATTCCTTTTCCTCAAAACAAGAGACGGCAACCCAATCAGTGGAATCGGCGTATGCAGATCAAGTCGATAAATTTTTCATGAGCATGTTTCATCCGAAAGCAGATAAAAATGAAGAAGAGGGAAAGTGGTTATTAAACAAAAGATTGAATCAACAGAGTGAAAAATGGTGTTGAAAATGAAGTTTCTAAGTGGGTGTTTTGCTTCACAAGCAGTTTCAATTCCCTGACAAGTATGCATATGGTACGGCCTATTGCACTGCATACAGTATGCTAAGTGGGAACAGTTCAAACTTCCTATTATGCAGTTTGGTAGTATTTCTGGGATGTCATCTTAACCATGTTGTCTTTGTATGAACGTTTCTATGCCACAAGTTAAAAAATAAGACTTTTTTTTTCTCTAACTGGAAACGCATTGAACCAACGGTCAGCAGGTTCACTCAAGTTATAATCACACTGTCTGTCGCCTGTGGGAAACCTGGAATTTTAATGAATGATGCTTCAGCTTCCATATGCATGAGCTTGAGTGTGTGGAGCAGACCTTGTTAAAACAATATTTGCAAATACTTTGCATGGTTTATTTTAATCTAACAGGTGCTAGATGGGTTTCCCACAAAGAATGATAAAGGAAAGTAAAAATCTTTGTGACTACATAAAAATGACTTCAATTCACCCAGTTTGAGTATGTCTATAAAGTAGTAATACAAGGCCAAGAAAATGACTAAAAATGTTCCTTCCACTCATCAAGCCACCATCACCATGCCTTTGAGCAAGGCATTAAACCTACAGATGCCCCAGTATGTACTCAACCAACCTTCCTGAATAAACACAGTTTAAAAATAAATACCGAAGCTATGATTTCTGTGTGTTTAACTACCTTCTCATGTGCCAGCATGCTAGCAGAGGACGACTGCAAGATCTCCTCCAGTCCTTGACCTGTTGACTGACTCACAAATGTGCCGAATTCATTAGCAGGTCACCAGTGGGCGCTCGTACTGTCATTACTAAATACATGAGTATTGACACACACACATAAAAACCTTATGCACATTATGTCATCGACTAGTTTTATCTACAAGGATACAGGGCACCGAGTTGATTAGAGGTCACCCAACCAATTACAACTGTTCCACCTGAAGCAGTCAATAGCAAGTAAAACCTTGAATTCATTATCAAAATTGCATGGATAAAAATGCAAAATTAAATAAAAAAAGAGAGATATATGGATCGGCATAATATGCGTACAGTTAGACAGTCCCGGTTTGTGTGCATAATTGCTTTAATGTGGGCTATTAAGCCTAAGTGGATATGATTTTACTGTCTGCCCTACATTCAGTATGATCCCTGCCATGATCAATACTTATGATTTGTAAGTCACCAGCCATCGATAGCACAGTGTGATAGTTAAGTGTTTGACCTTGTGAGGAAGATCTCTTCTTGTTATTGAGAATATCAAAGGACACACTGATGATGGAGGACAAAGCAGAAAGTCTGAAAGCACAAGAGCTGTACAGACAGGTGCACTTTCTCTGTAAGCGACTTTCATAGAAGATGGCCGCCCTTTTCTTCTAACACACACATGCAGACGAATCACATGAGGCTTTTGGCAACATTAAAAAAGCAAGGCTTTGTAAGATTACTTGCTGCCATAAATGATAAGTCTAGCTTTTGGAATAATTAACTCTTAATGCCATCGTATTGAACATCTGCACGAAGGCAGGAGGACGGGGTGCAGGATGGAAAAAAATGGGCTTCAACTGGGCTTCAACTGGGCTTCTGGCCCATACATTGTTTCTCAACATAAGACCTGTTTGGAGAGCTTCACTGTGTATGTAAGTGACACAAACACACACACAAACACGCGTTTCAGATTAGACGTTGAGCCTGAGTGACTTAAACAAGAAAAGATAAGTCTTTGTATGGTGACAGATGGATAAGCAGAGCTATCTCAGCCTGTAATCTTGGAATAGTTTGAGACACTTTGTGTTTTGGCAACAGACGAACACGATATGTGATCTCCCCCTGAATGAATGAGCAAGAGTGTTTTAAGAGAGAGGGATCTGTTTTTGATTCGTGTTGTGTCATGTTTTTACCGTGGGCGATCAGACACCAACATCTGGCGCGATCACCTCCAAATCCAACAAAAATGTCACTGTAAGATAATACATGAAACCAAAAATCAGAAACACCAAAAGGTAAATAGCCGCCTTGCGTGCACATATTTGAGGTCTATATATCATATTTTGTATTCGCCTGCCCACAATCGTAAATGTAGGCTGGTGCATGCTTAGGTATGCAGTCGACTCAGGTTCTGAAGGTCCTAGACCAATTAAGATGTTCTTGCTTGTGATCAATAAAGAAAACATCAGAGAGGAAGAACTCCCAGCCTCATTAGTATTAGCGAACCCAGACACTGGTCAATCAGTTGTGGATGAAGATCTACTCTCAGATCTCCTGTGTGCATGTCTACATACACATGCACATGTGTATTTTACAACAATACACGCGTTTGCAATTTAATATGACCAATTTGAAACATGCTGAGGATATGTAAGCATCAAAGACTTCACTCATAAGTGGTGATTAAGATACAAAAATCATTCCAGACTCTCTAATCTCTCTGTCAGTCATTTATGTTATCCGGCGTTATGCGTTATTCTTGTATCAACTTGTCCAGATTCTCATGTTACTAGTCAGGCCGACTCTGACCAGAGGCATTTCTTGACCTGCGGCAGGAGCAAAGTTTTAGTGAATTCTGTCTGTACGGGTGGATGAACCTAAAGGAGACAGAACCTGAGGCACCTAATGCAACTCAATGGTCGAGCGCTGGTAGCATGAGCGGCCAGAGTACACAGGGCTATTAGATGTGAGTGATACGGTTGAAGCTGCTCTTGTGAACTTTGCCGTGACTCGACGCTTGGTGCTGTTTGTGGGGGAGGAATTCTTGGGAGGGGGGGGGCACTTGAGTCAGAGGTGGGGAGGGGTTGTATAGCCTAACAGTCGATATTTATTCCAGCGGCCACACTCCCCTCCTTGTTTCCAGTTGGATTCCACTCACAAGTGCTGCCATTCTTTCCGTCATTGAGTGCAGGCAACACGTGTTTGTGACCGCACTCTCTCTTTCTCTCGCTCGCTCCCTCTCGGCCGAACCCGGTTATTAACACAAACACTGGCTGACACTTGTTTGTGCTTTTAATTGTGCCTGGATGTTATGTCTCTTGTGAACACATACATTAGCATTTCTCTTGCACAGTATAATCACCCCTTCAACCACAACGCCATGCAGACAGAGCGCAGGAAATTACCACATGCAATCATGTTTGCTGCACAAGCACATTTGGCTTCGCTCGGCTCCTGTATAGTCTGCAGCAGCCTTTAACTTTGTGTTGGGTTGTGAGTAATTGCTGTTTGTGGATGTTATTTAACTTCAGCTCTCGTTTGCCAGCCTAGTGACGGTAAATTGAATTATAGAATTTTTCTTTCCAGTGATGTCCATAGTGTCAAACTATTAGATGATTGTGGAATAATTATACCCAGTTTAACAGTTAGTTTAAATGAAAGTTGCTGTCTGTTATCATAACTCGATTCTAAAGAAAATTAATAACAAACCACTATGACAACAATGAAGAGATGAATGCACAATAGGCCTTTTTTTTACCTGCAGAGTCCTTTGTGACTATTAAAGACTTCTCGTTACACATTAAGATTATTCGGACTGTCAAAACACATTTATATTTTTCTCGTTTTTCTCTCACTGATAAAACGCGACCCCCACAAAGAAAACCTCCTTCTCTTCAGGCCTCTGTGCATGCTGTGAACAAAGCAGTGGCGTGCCAAGGATTACACTGTAAAATATGCATGTCCCAATGAAATATGTATATAGCCGTGTGTCATCAATGACATGGCTTCTACAAAGGCTATACGGCGTACACAGGAAACGCGTGTTTCTCTGATTCTATTCCCTTGACTTTAATGGGTGTAGACACAAAAAAAAAGACTCATCTGGGGGAATAATTAAGCCTGACATCAATGTATTTGGTGTGCATCTTAACACGTCTCACTAAACCACTCATTTAGTTTATTTGAATAACTGCTCGAATGGTAATAAAAAAGCATGCAATAAAAAGGGGCTCAGCGCGCCAGCCAGCATTGTTTCTGAATTAAAAGCCCCAAATATCTTCAGGAAATAAGATTGTTTTCCAGCGGATGGGGGCCTAATCTACTCAGTCATGGTGGTTTGAAGAGGGAATGTTTTCAAGTTTTAACAGGGTTGGTTCCAGCATTCCCACCACCACAGTGATCTAACTATGAAGAGGGGCTTCTCTTTTCCTCTCTCCGCCACCAAAGGGAAAGGAGGTTACATGGATGAGCTGTGAATTACACTCTGGAACAGCCTAAGTAAACCAGCTTCTATGCCTTGGACTTGTGAAGTGTCAGTGATGATTAAATGATATTTATCAAGATGAGCATTGTATCATCTGTGTACAGTAGAGTGAAACTTTGTCCTCTAAGCAGAGATTAAAGGAAAGGCTTTTTTTTGTATTCATTACAAGAACTAAGCCCAAGGCTATAGGGCCACCAGATAATCTCCCTATGACTCAGACTCCCACAATCAACACAAAAGCATTAGAACCATAACAGTTTGACAACAGTCAAGTACAAGAGAGTGCAACCAGAGGAAAACTGCGTTAGCTTGTTGCCTCTAGCTGCTTGGCTCGGGGTCTCAGGTGTCTGCTCCTCTACAGGTATGTGTTACCATAATAGAGTAGTTAAGAGGGCCTCTTGTCGAGGGCCCTTCCCTCCTGTCTCGGCACACTGACTCCAGTGTGAACAGGGGTGCCTGGCCGATTTAGCGCAGTCTTGTTAGATTGAGTATTGCACAATGGAAACTGTCATGCGGCTTGTAATGTGTAATTGAACTTGGAGCCATTTTGCTTGAGAATATTCAGACCCAGCTCGATTGGATTTCACTTGTAAAAGCCGACAGACATCCCGCACACTGTTTGTTCAAAGGCTCGTTTTTTTTGAGCAGGGAGCGCCGACTGGGGAACACTTCTCAGAGTCTCTTTTTTCCCAAATGGCTACATGTCCAGTAGAGTTGCACCCTTCTCTTATGTCCCCAAAACCACAATCAACCCCCGCCCTCACAATCCCTACACTGTTTTCTCACAACCCACCCCGCCCTCGCTGGGACTGTTTTGTCCTCTGGAACTTTCATTATGTGAAGAGGATAAAAATACAGCACCCTGTGAATTTATGGTTCCTTCAGAGTTGCCATTGAAAATATGAACTTTTCAGAGTTTCGCTCTGAAACCTAAGTAAGAAAACAGAGCAACCACAGCATTTATACAGAGTCACCGCAACATAGAGGCCTATAGTCAGTACACTCACACTTACAGCTTCTTGGTATTAAGGCAAAGTGAATTTAGGCTCTACACACACACACACACACACACACACACACACACACACACACACACGTACCCACAGCACGAGTAAACATTCATGCAAGCATTTAAACATCCACATGTATTCATATGAGGGACATAAGCATTTAGTAACAAATGCAAACATGCACACAGGAAAAAAAACACACACCCACACCCACAGACAGACACAGTTAACATAATCCATTACGTCCTCTTGGATGTATTATACTTGTTTATTGACTGTGCTAGTTTTAAAGGATGGTCCGTATATCTTATTCCTCTCCAGTGTAAACGTCTCCTACCCATTTCAACCTCAGACACTGATGACACATCCCTTTAAACATCCCTTTCTCTTGCATGGACATATGACTCAGTGATAATGACAGTATTGAGCGTTTTATAGAGAGTCATAATTACAATCATCTAAACCTCCATTCTCTGGAGTTTATGTCCATCTCCACCTTTCCTTCTTTCTTTCTCTCCATCTGTCTTTTTTCACTGACAGCAGCTTTTCCTGGGAAAAGTGCCTCTTTTCTCAGACGATAATCTATTGCCATCCTCCCATCGCTTACATGTAGCTACATGGTGAGTCAGTGCTGTAATTCCGTCATTAGCTGGATAATGTGTGTGCTGTCTGTGTGTTAAAACTCTAAGTGCCAGCTTTGGTGTGACCCCGGGGCAGCCTGTGGGTTTGACTGATGCCAGTCTGCCCACCAAGCGTCATCTGAGCCCTGTAATAGTTTTTGTCCAGCTCCAGTTAGGCCTGTATTGGCTTACCGTTTCATCACCGTTATGTGTGTATATGGACTAAATGTTCCTTCTCCTACTACCAGAGAAAAATATTTAATGTGTTTTGAATCTCTAAGTACCGGATCTTATTAATGTGGTTTGAATGTTTTTAAAAGCTACAAATTAATAAAAGGTGACGTATGAATTAAAACAAACAATAAAGATGTGATTATGGATCATATTGAAATGGTTAAGCTCACATTAAGGCTATTAGAAAGCATCAAGAGAGTCTATGACATGGGGAACCAAGTGGGGGCAAGACTGTACATAATGGGATTTTTATTAAATGCCTAGGGAGTATGTCAAAGCACATCTCTGTTTTGTACTCCACCTCTTTTCTTTTCCTGATGAACTTGTTGACCGTGCATTGGTGACACGTCTCCGACACGAGATTCACACCAGTGCGCAGTAACACCCAATCACCTCCAGCCGCTTTCTCCACAGCCAGCCGTCACAGTGGGAGCATTCACCACAATGCCTGCCAGAGACAGACACCTCTAAATCAAAAAGTGGAATTACAGTCAAACATGGGTTGTATTACGCCAGTACCTTCAGATACATCGAAAGACACACTGCCAAATTGATAAAACATGTCTCGGCTCAGGCCCCACCTGTCTTTTTCCAATAACAAACCTGCACAATTAAGTTCTAAACTCTGCTATAAATCTTCCAAGACGCATGTTTAAAGACTCCCTCCAGGCAAGCAGACATTTGCTTTTGATTGCAGTGTGAGGAGAAAGCAAGAAATTTGTGTCTGGGTTTTGGAATTATTTCAAGTAATGTATACATTCATATACTGTATATATAGTACATACAAGTTTGTGTGTTGACGTACGTACAGACACGCAAAGACTGATGTAGACACAGCTCATGTGTGAAAAGTTTTACAGATTATTGTATACATACTCACAAGTGCACATGCGTTGTGTGTGTGTGTGTGCACGTCACATTCAAACACCACATTCAATCACAGATGAGCTGCTACCAGCCCATGACAAATCTCCACCTGTGTGTGGGATCAGTGTTGTTGCACATGTGGGAGCTCGCTCTGATCCCACAGTCTCTGTACTATCACCCACCACCTGAGGCCCTGCCTGAATGACTGACTGTCTGATGGGAGAATCTCACCTGACTAAAAGCATCAGTGATTGATCACTGAGGCTCACCTGAGCACCTGAGGGGGGCCCCGACGTGCCAAGCGTGCATCTTTTCCGGGCTTGTCCACCTGACTCCCTGGGGCAGATTCCCCTGCACGTGGATCTGTGTGGTCATCACCGCTGCTACATGTATTTACACAATCTATCATTGACTGCGTCATATCAACCCAAAACATACAGTGCACCCTAGGGTCAGGAAAATTAATTAGACACTAAATAATTTATACTTCCACACAAGTGTCTTTTCTGTTGCTCTTGAAAGGAGCCCACTGACGAAGCAGGTCTCGGAAATAACCTTGGGCTATTATACTGACTAGTCTGAGAAATGGGATTTTGTCTCATTAAAAATAAATCAGGCCATTTTACACCATACAAGAGCGGGCCGAATTGCACGAAAGAACAATTAGCACAGAATCAGTCCCTTTCTTCCCTTTTCCTTTTTTTTCTCATTACATTGTTTTGTTGCTTTATTTTAGCACCATAATGAATGCTAGGAGAGGAGATTCTTGGAAGAAGAAGGCAGACAAACCCCCATCTCGCTCATAGCTATGTCTGGATTGCGTTCTGCGCTGAGATAGGAGTCAACATGTTTAGAGACATCAAAAGAAAACCTGATACCTTAAGTATAAGAAGATTAACACTTGCAGTGATCTTGAGCTTAGGCTTCTCCAGGACTTTCAACAGACTGTGCCAGAAGGGACAATTACAGATGAATTGGCACCAACATCTCGTAGTTATTTAACAAAATCTGGCACAGTGTATAAGCTCTCTTCCTTAAGACTTCCTTTTAAGTCTGGCCCCGGTATCAGAAGGCTAACAGATTGGGGAATGTGACGAGAGCCGACAGCAGGGGAATCTGCAGGAACACTGGAAGAGGGAGGTGGGAAAAAAAGAAAGCAAGCAAACAAGAAAGAAAGAAAAAAAACAAAGGAGACAAAGAGACAAATAAAGAAACAAAATTGTATCACTGAGTAGACATTTTGTTCCCTAACTTTAGGGCTGTGTCATATCTCAGGGTGGATATTTGTGGTGTGTCTAAGCTCACTGGTATGCCTGTGGGTTTTTTACTGTGTACCTCAGTGGACTCAATATGACAACTTCAGGAATGTGACATTGTGCAAAACAAACAGCGACAGTCTGATACAGAGCAACAGTTGCATGCGAAAACATGCGCATGCTCAATACTTTAAATACATTTTAATCATATAAATCATTTAAATAGCGTATAATTTAATGATTATTGCTATTTAGAGTTATTTATAATAATTAAGTGTCACACACAGTCATGAACACACACACACACACACACACACACACACACACACACACACACACACACACACACACACACACACACACACACACACACACACACACACACACACACACACACACACACACACACACACACACACACACACACACACACACAAACTCAGCTAGAGCACACCTGTGAGAGATGCTGCATTGCCACAAGCCTTCTGCTAATTCTTACCTTCAGCACCATGCAGTCACAACAGGACTTCTCAGGGTTTATGGAGTATACTACTCTTTACACATATATCTCTCCCTATTAAGCCAAAGTACATATTGTATGCTTGTACCTACAACAACTTTGTACAGCAAATGTAATCTGCCTGTCAGAGGGGATGCCAGAGAGGAAGCTGCATGGGGGAGTCATGGACAAGCTCCTCAGACAAAGATGTCTCCTTCCCTGCAGGAAACTCTGACAGCATCCCAGCTTTTCGTTTCCTGAACATCTGAGTGCAGGAGAGCCAACTTGGGTGAAATTGCCTAATTACTCTTTTTTTTTTTTTTTTTTTACTTTTACCTTTTACCATTTACTTTTGTTAAACTTGCACTATTTAATCAGGGTGTGGTCTTATTGGCTCCCATCAGTCCCTTTTCCAAGAGGAAAAAGAAGTTACTACCATCTAGCAAAGAACTGGTAGAGATCAAACAAACAACAACAACAAAACATTATTATTTTATGTGTAGCATGATCTGTAAGAGCCAGTAAGAAAATGAGAAGCAATTGGTAGATTTTTGAAAAATTATGTAGTGTAGATATTTTGTGATTTTCTGACAACACCGATATCCTTTTCCATGTCCATGCGACATGTGATGAGTTGAGAATAATCACTATGTGAGTTGAGGGTGTTTAAAGGCAATTATTGATTTAGCAAATTTGTGCTCTGGATTGAAAATCTTATACATAAATCTACACCTCCTAACAAATCTGTAACAAATGTTTGTTTAAGCAGTTCTCCTAAAACCTATGCTCACATGTAACTATTTTTCCATTTTCAAAATAGTTTTTAGGGAAGATCATTTTGACAATGATTTATTCCCCAAAACACTCGAACAAAGGATCATTTTAAAAGAAATTCCCCTTCAACATTCCTTACATGATCTGCTTGCGGCATCAAAACCATGATGACACCAATCAAAATCACTTGGCTGTGGTTAAGGAAACCTCAGTGTCATAGCTACAGTATGGTTAGCATATGTTTTGTTAGGTAGAAGATTGTGGTCTTTGTTAAATACTGAAAATTCAATGCAGACTGTAAGTATGTGTATGTGGTACAAGCTTGGGTGAAATACATAAATCCACTCTATCATTCTGACCTCAACATCCTTCTGTTGCCCTCTTCTACATGAACTTCACACCACTTTCTGCACTTTTCTACACATATTTGCACTTGAACATAATGAGGTTGGTTTACTAAGGAGAGTATGTTTGTCATCTGTCTTCCCGTGTAAGTAGTTGGTCTACATCCAGGTGTTAACTAAATAACTACATACACTCTAAAACCATCACTTGGCACGATTATAGAGTAGCGTGATTTCTGAGTGACTTATCCCTATTTGATTTGTTTCCAGCCATTATGGTTCATCAGCTTTAATAGACCTGAATAGATGCCACGGCACGTTCCACATTGTAAAACTCCCGACCTGCTTTTTTTTTTAAAGAAAGCTGTGAGTGATCCATTGCAGAACTCAAAGACACAGTAAAGATAACAGGTGACAAGACAAGCGGCGCCAGTTCGTTGTTGGATCTAGAGGTTGCCTTGGGATACTGTGACAGACGTTGGATTCTGACACATCTCCATGGTAGATGGGGAGGAGCAGGAAAACTGAGTGATTTGGCGTTGGTTTGGAGAAATTCCCTCCAGTCATAGTGCTCTCTCATTTCCTAACCCTCTCCGGAGTGACTCTGACAGATAGACGGAAGAGACGTGACCTGAAACAAGTGGCTGTTTGATCATCTCCGTACCGCTTTCATTCTGTCACAAAGATCTATGAAAAATCACTTAATATTAAAAAAAGATTTCAGTATTATTAAAGTGAAAATAAGCTCACTGGTGCCAAATTTATTATACATCAATAACTGTGACAAAATCTATTTTGTAAGTAAACTGATGAGCCAAGGGAAGAAACAGAAATTGTGAGAAGTCTTGAAAAGGCTATAACGTAGGCCACAGAGAGTCCTGGCACATGCCTCTGTGTGTTACAGAGAGAGAAAGAAAGAAAGAGAGAAAGAGAGAAAAAAAAGAGAGAGGGAGGGAGAAAGGAGGGGGGGGGGGGGGGGGGGTGGGGGGTTCAAGTAGATCCCAAGGTGTCAAGTACAGGGAAAGAACATTTTGACTTCTAATTCTGTCCGCTCTCCAAGCCAATCACAAGATGTTATTTGATTCAAATGTAAATGTAAATAGAATGCATAACATGTATGTTTTTTTCAGGGGCACATGTACTAAAACTAATTATTTTGATCTTTTTGCAGATGGAAGATAAACACACACAGATAAACTGAAATATGCATATAAACTCAAAGCTATCCCAACACCTCATAAAGTCAGAGACCGCCCACGCCCAAACAAATTTAAAACAACCAGAAGGTTTGGCAGGAGCAGACTGCTGGTCGCAGTGACAGCTTGTCCTGCTCACCTCATCTGTCTGCCCTCTATAAAGACCAGCCTTGTGGGCAGGCAGGCAGGCAGGCCCCCCAACCCCTTCTCACTCCCTTCGTCAGACACTCCTATGGCCCCTAGACCTCTGTTCTGACAATTTAGGTATGTGGCTTTTATCCATAACCACAAAAGGCTGGGGAGAGCCTTGAAGAAAACCTCTAAAGTACGAAGAAGCTTTAAAGCATAAATAAGCGATCTCAAAATTGACAATATAACAAAAATCATCCTGCAGAGTTTCATATATACTGAGACTTATCTCAGTTACTTAAAATATCTTGGACATTTATTTATTCATGTTTATTTTATTTTTAAAACATATAACCCCATGTCCCTGAGTTTAAATAACTGGAGCAGCAGAGTAAATTCATATCAAAAAAGTACAAGTCATCAATACTAGAAAGTTCAACTAAAATGAACAAATATACCTGCATTCCTAAGATAATCATATGAGAGCAAAACTACTGAATCTCACCATGAATAATATCTTCCTCCACTATGACCTTCAACTAAAGATATATTTTTATAGCTTTATTGATTTACACAGGGAGGAGTGACAAGATATGCAGGGCAGTTAGGGCAGAGAAAAAGTCTGCCAAGTCATCACTTTGGCCCAAGACTCCCAAATGACTTCACCATTGTTCAGTTTTCTTTCTTCTTTTAGCCACTGACACATTTATACATACCCGTGCAACAGATGGATGCATCCTATCAGATATGTGATCTATGTAAAGCTACACAGACACATGCAAATCTTCAACTTTCCCCCCCCTTAGGCACACATGCGGAGACAAATAAACTAACGCGCCCCGATATAAGCCTCTTCGACTCTCCTCCACCGCTGTACCCTGCTGCAGCCGACTTAGCCAGGATTTACGCAGCCCAGTCACAGCGTCTCCATTAATTGCTGAAAGTGACACCGTGCACGGTTATTACACGATTACGACATGACAGCTCTCGTTTTTCACCATTAAGAAGCAGACGGCCCGGCCTCAGCTGCAGCGGAGTGTCAGCACATGGAAGTGACTAGGCAGGGAGACAGGTTATACTCCGAAGGCCGCGGCCACAGCATGGGGTGCTTAGCTCGTTTACGTGCTGGCGTGACACGAGGGCGACGTTAAGAAAATTCATCATCTTTACGAAATCGTACACGAGCAACTATGTAAACCACACTCAGTCAACAATGACAGCAAAAGGGAGATAAAAGTCACAAAAACAAAGCGAGGGGGGATTTTTCTCAGTGCTACGGGGTAAAAAAAGAAGGTAGCAGCAGTATAACTAATTGTAACCCTAGTAGACATTTATGGGAAACAGTGAGTGCATGTCAGGCATTCAGCGGAGTAGTCTGGGGTTTATGGTGAGCACTGCCTTGATATCTAGAATGTCGCAACCAGTATAAATTATGTCCGAGGGCATTGGGGTCCCTAAGGTCATGGTGGGAGGTCTTGGTGGGGGCAACAGGGGACAGACAATTCTGATTTAATTCCTGTCATTTTTCAATAGGAGACTTTTTTTCTTCTTCATCTTTTTTCTACAGTACCAGTCAAATGTTTGGACACATGTTCTCATTCAAGTCAATGGGAAAGTACATCCAAACTGTTTACTGGTACGATTAATTAAAAACACACAGCAATAACTGACTCAGAGGTTTCCTCAAAATTGTTTTGGAAACTTATCATAATCACACAGGACAATTTACTGAACATCAATTACACAGTTAATGTGATTAAGGAACACCGAAAAAAGCACATACTGTCGTATATAGTGATATTTAATTCATTTTCCATACGGTCCATTATGTGTATGAACTTTTTTTCTTAGTTTTAGCACTAGCACACACAACTAGCACCCTGGGAAGCCATTGACTGACTCAGCATAACATGCATTTCTAATCAGATTGTGATCTCCTTGCCAAAAAAAAGTAAAAAAAAAACAAACCTAAAACATAACATTGCCATTTAAGGACATCATTACGTCCTCACCTTTAACTCGAATTATGAGTGAAAATAGATCCGCCTTGTGGTTCTATTAATTGCCCACTTGAAGCAAAGACGTCAAGGCCGTATGGATTTTCTGCCAGGGAAGTCGTGTGTAGCTGTCCCTCTCCTGACGCAAGAAGGTTGGGAGTAGGGGGGGGGGTGCGAGAGAGGATGTGAATAATGCATTACAAGGTATGAGGCTGGTAAGGAGCCGGGGCTCAGGGAATTTAAAGGCATTTGTGTTTGTCACACAAATCAGGAAGTCTTGCTGCGCTCGGAGGCAAATCTGAACCGACCACCTTTTCCACAGAACTCAGGCCTGAGAAGGCAGTGGCTGGCGAGACAGTGAGAGAGAAAGTGTGCGTGTGTGTGTCTGTGGGAAAGAGAGAGAGTGATAGGAGGAGTTAAAGGAAGCAGTGTCATTTTTTGGGGGGTTTTCTTGGTAAGAGGTAAAGCACAACAGTGATATTGTCATTATGAATAACTTTCTGGATTGGAATTCACAAATACTATATAATATTAACTGGAATATTATCTCTAAACAAACACTTCTACATTTGTGGCATTACTGTTCTGATGCCGATATCCATAGCGACTTAATGTAACTTGAGTAAACTGCTGGGCTTTAGAGTCACACACAAAGATACTTCAACATGAGCATTAGGTTGACAGCTGACCTACGGCTTTTAAGGATCAAACTTATGAGCCGCATATAGTAGTTACAGGGCGGTCTTTCTAATCTCAACTCACAGTGTTACAGATAATATTTGCTGCACCGATTTCCTCAGTCAGAAATAGATACTCGTGATTCAACTTTTACAAGCAGCTCCTTACACGCGAGTGCTTCAGATGAATAAGACCCACGCCAAGGTCAGACATACTAAAGCTAAAAGCCATTGACCCCTGCTCAGAGGGAGATTGTCTTCCTGCCTGACATGCCGTGCTGCTCTGTACCCTGTCTGTCAGTGGTGTTGTGTATGTGTACGCATGAGCCTTTGTGGGATAATTTCTGTGTGTCTATGTATGTAGCAGTGGGTCAAGCCAGGCTCCTTGTGTAAACCAGGAAGGCGTGTCTGAGGCGGTCAGGAGATGGAGGTCAGTCTTGGAGATTTTCACCTGGCCTGGTTTGGAAGAGGGAGGGCGGGGCATGCCAGAGCTAAAGAAATGGACAACTGTGTGTGTGTGTGTGGGGGGGGGGGGGGGGGGGGGGGTTTGTCGGGGCTGTTCGGCTGTCACTGATGCAGAGGGTGCGGAGGTGCAGACAGACAGGAAGCAGATCACACTCTGAGAGGCTGAGCCACAATGGTCTCAGCGCTTTTTGACTCTCACTATGAGCATTAAGTTACTATGGACTTATTCTGTATTTAAATAAAAATGACAGTTTGATGGATAAGCTCTATTTAAAATCATACTAGACGCGTTTTGGGATCATGTGGTATTACTATGTAGAAAAGCAGACAAGCTTGGATAAGCAACAGTTAAATTCAGTCCGTTTTTTTCTGAATGGAATTTGTCTGCTGCATGTTATGACTCAATTTTGCTCTCTTATTGTTTGCCATCATTGTTGCTGCGGTAAGTTCACTGCTGCTCAAAACAGAAAAAAAAACTGCCAGACAATCAAATGCGAACAAAACAATTGACCACCCCTAATCCACACAATCAGATCAGGATGCAAGCATCCATAGAGAAAAAAAAAAAAAAAACAATGCGGAAAATGTCCAACTGCTCTTCTCCCAAGTATACTATTTTGAAGTGGTTTCCTGCCTCCCTGCTGACATGGGGATTGTATGTTACTTAAGGTAATGGCACAAAGGTTTGGTTGCCAAGTTAAGGCTGGCAGACACATACCAGACCCGCACTTAAAAGGCCGTGTCAGGGGTTAAGTGGTCATGGAAAAGGAGGCAGAGAGCCGCCGCTGAAGTTATTAGGCAGCATAGTTTCTCTCTCGTCAGCAGGTGGGAGGTGAGATCTGGTGTGAGGAGCAGGTGCTGCTCAGGGCCAGAGATCACAGCTGAATCTAAGGCTGTGATAAGCCCAACGCCACTTAAATTACACCCCCAAGCACCACTTTGACCCAGCGTGGTTTGTGTATGTGCGAGAGAGAGAAAGTGAGAGTTGAGGGTCTAAGTGTGAGAAACAAAAGCTGAGACATGTGGATGCATCTGTGTGCGTGTGACCGTATGTGCGGGTTATTTTTTTTTTCTTTTTCTTTTAATGGTGAAGGTTATATGAGTGCCTACATACTGTATGTACATTAAAGAGAAAACATTGACGGCTAAATAAAGTCCAGTGATGAATGACAGCTAAGGGCATGTTTTACTGTTTATAGTCCCTCTGATTTTTCAAAATACTTACACACTTCAAACATCCACCAAAGTGTTGATATGCTGTCATAACTCCCAGGGTGCGAGGGGGTGGATGAAGGCTGCCGATGAGAATGGAAGATGGAGGCTTAATGTTTTGTCAAGTGCGTGCACTCATCCACAAACTGGCATCAAGCCAAAGATTTCAAACTCGGGTATTTTGTCTGAAGCCAGTGTCAACACATGTTAATGACATTTCGGAAAGAAACAGAGTGGGAGAAAAAGGAAAGCGAATGGATGAGAGTGGCAGAGTGAGTGAGAAGTGGAGGAGGAGGAGGAGGAGAGAGAGACAGGGGCGGATGCATTTATTTGATGATTACCTTTTTGTTAGTTACAGCCCTAGAGACCCCAACACCAGGAGCACTTGCAGAAAGCCAAAATCATAAACAAACACAAAAAAGAAAGAAAGAAAAAGGTAGAAGAGCGAAGGGGATGAAAGTGGACAGAGAGCAGGAGCGCGGGGAGCTTTGAGGATGAGACGAGGTGATGTATCGATCATCCATTGACAAACACAATAGAAATTGTAGATGTGATGTGAGAGGCCCCCATCCATAATTTATCAGCGGGCCAAATGTGAGTGACGTGGGGTGTGGACAGGGGGGAGCACTGAGTATCGATTAGTTGGGGGAGAAAAAAAAGTGCACAGCGCAAAGGGGGGCTCCACAGAGGAAAAGAGATGGGAGAGGGGGGAGGAGGGATGAGGGAGGTGGAGGGGATGCAAGAGAGAGATGGCTGTGCGAGGAGGTGAGGGGGGATGGAGGGTTGGAGTGGGGGGGGGCTGGAGCACGGGAAAGCCATTAAGGATGGCAGTGTTACCAGACACTGGCAGCGACCGAGAGCGCAAAAGAGAGAAGCGCAAAGATTGGAGGAGAGAGAGAAAGAATGAGAGAGAGGTCAACCCCCTCCCCACCACCACCACCAACACACACACACTAACACTACCACACCCCCTTTACATCCCCATCTCCCCACCACCCCAATCAATATGACCATGTCAAAACATAAAATGCATGCTTTTGCTCTTAAGTAAAAGGTGTCTAAGATTTTTAAAAGCATTGATTCGGGGACGGGTCGATGGAAATCAAGGCATATTTTCCTGTGCAAAGAGGGGTAATAACACTCAGCTGATAATAGCACAACAGAGGGGACTTGACTGTGTCTGCGAGGAGTGCACCGGTCAGATTACTGTATCCCTCTCCTCCAGGAGAGGTCACAAGAAGAGGGGTGGGTCAAGGATTTTCGCTTGGAGAATAGTCTGTGGGGAGAGCTCGCGCAGGAGCATGAGTTGATGGCACTGGACTTTTACTGGAGCATCTGCCAGAAACATTTTACACATTAAAGTGAGGAGTATCTAGACGAGAAGTTCTCACAGGCTCGGTCCTGGGGGAATGTGAACTATCAAACACAGACAGACGGAGCAGATAATTCCTCTTTTGCAATGCTAACCGCACAGAGCCAAACACATTTAATGAAAATTCTTCTGAATGATATATTGTTGTTTAAACGTGTCAATCATCGTACCTTGGGGTGATATCTCTGTACTATTTTTTTGTGGTTGGATTTCAAGTTCACCCCGTCAATTATTATTTTGGCTGTCAGTTTTCTGTGTGCCCTGAATAAAAGTCAGTCACCGAGGGGAGAAGGAGTCCAAGGCAGAAAATTCTGGGTGGGTTCAGCGGTTAGGGAAAGTTTTTTTTCCCCTAATGTGGGCACCAGTGAGGCAGAGGCAACCTCCATACCGGGACTGGGGACAAAGCACCGCCCATGGAGAGCCAAACCCAAGCAGTTAAAACAGACCAGGCACAAAGAGAGACAGCAAGAAAAACACAAGACGAGAGAAGGAAAAAACAAAATCATGTTCCATAATCAGAAACAAAACTAGTGCCCGCCACATGAAGGGCACTGCCAATGTGCATCCATGTGTCCCTTGTTGTTGCACCAGTTAGCACAGCAGCCACAAAATGGGGTTTTAAAGACAATGGCAGCACAGCAGCAATTAGCCTTATCCCTGGGTGTGGCTATGCTCTGAACACACTCATCTGTCCATGACCACAGAGGCGTGTAATGAATGACATGACATTGCTATGACACAATAAAATAAACAACATCTGGCAGAACTTGGACAACTCCCTTCCTCTTTGTTCACCCCTTGACCTTTCATAGGTTGTAAATTGAGCTTTTATCAACAGCAACAACATGCTGCAGTTAAAGATGAAATATACAACTTTTTAAAAATTTAAATACCACAACATTATTTGCATAGTCAAATGTTAACTGATGGATGTTAGGTATGACACATTTACCTTGGATGGACCTTTAGTCTCATTGCTCTAAACAATCCCATGTGATACACCATGTGGTCAGTCAAGGGATTTTTGAGATAGGTCTCAACAGTATGAACAACAAAATGGTTTGGTGATGTCACACGCAAGAATCGTTGTAATAGTTTGAACACCAATTCAATTACCTCTCACTATCCTAGAGGTCAATATAGTTCAAAAGGTTGAGGACTTGAGATTTAAAAATGTTCTTTGCTTCATGTATCTCCAGGGATCCCTGCAGAAAGCAGAAATGTCACCAATGAACCAAGTATAGTTGCCTGTCGTACCTTGGTAACTGACAATTTGACAGGATGGTCACAGTGGTTGCTGCAGCCTAAGATTGAACCAGTGTTCCTCTACATACCCAACAATCTCACTAACCACCAGGTCAAGCTTAACAGCCCGAACAACATGGTTTTCAGCTCAGAGAGGTGGATGCTTGGCAGGCAACATTCTTCACTTTGGCCCATAGCCCATCAAACTCTAAACCTAACGAAGGTCTGACCTGAGCCTTCCTCTGACACGTTGTGGAAATTGCAGACAGCGGACTGGTTGGTCACTCGGTAGGTTTCATCCTGATTGCGTGTGATCTGTTTTCAGAGTGGCACATGAGAATGTGGGAAATGGAAGCCGGATGGGAGATAATCTGGTCACCTGATCCAGGCTTGGTGGAGGCAATGACAGCCGTGCTGTGCCACCGTGTGTCATACGATGAGGGGGCCAAACGCAGGTGACTGACTCACCCCCTCTTAATGGACAGATGACCATTGCACCAAGAAGACGTGGGAGGAAGTGGAAGAAGGACAAAAGGGTTGATAGGTAAAAGCAGGTGGGATGATGGCTTTCATTTGATGCAGCATTTAGTTTGATTCTTCATAAACCTGAGTCTGATGTAAGATGGTATGGTAGGGAACAAGGACGGAGGAACAGGAAGAAGAGGCACTCTATCTCACACTGTGGTGGGCTAGAAGGCTCTCTGCTGGTACTCCAGCGACACTGTGTGAAGCCAGCAGGGATGGAAACACTGTGTAACACATCCATGTGTTAGTGCGATCGAGGATGCATAGGAGCATGTCGTGTGTGTGCGAGTGTGTGCACTTGTCCACGTGTATTTAACAGCTTAATCAATTACCCAACCATTTGCCGAAGAGGAAACAGGATTTACTCAACATGCCTCCCACCTTGCAGAAGAAGACAAATAGCTTATGCATGCAACTCAAATAAAGAACAAAGCATCTCCCCCTCCTTTTGTTTAAAAGGAGACTTCTGGTGCATTGTATCAATAGCCTTAGTTCTCTGTGGAAACAAAGCCAGATGACAGTCATCAGTGTGACAGAGAGGGGGTAACCACACAAACACATCTATATTAATATCTTGTATTACCACGTACACACAAGATAATTGCCCAAAATAGATAAAGGGCCAAGCAGCATGCTAACACCCTCATAAATGCAGATGTTATGCGGATGATTTAATCATGGGTCTAACAGATGTTTTTAGGCTGCCCTCTTTCATTAAAAGCCTGCCGCGGCAGATACAGGAATCAAAGATTATTCTAGGAATTAGGATATGAAAAGCATGTTAGCTCAATTAAGAAAATTAAATTGTGTACATTAGACAGAGCCTTGTTCAACCAGCAGTGAGCAGTCTGCGGGCGAGGCCGGGGCATAATAAAATCAAAGAATCGCGCCTTAATTGAAATGCACTTAAAAAGGATCATGCTGACAAATGTGATTGTGTTGAGGCGCTAATGTGCACACCTCCTCCCCATTCTCTTTAAATCCAATGAAATTGAAATGTCCTGGGCTGCTGACCGCTTCCTGATACAATCAGCCAGCCAGCAGCAGCACAGCACATGCAGAGAGGAGGAAGATGATGAAAAAAATAGGAAGCAGCTAATCAATTTAAAACAAACACATAGCACCTCCCTCACTGCTCTTATCCTTTCTCTTCATAAACACACACACAATGCTAAGACCACTTAAGAGATCAAAACAAATAAAGGGTGGCGTGTAGATAACAAGTCATCAAAGTCTTATCATTCTTCTCTTGTCAAGGGAGACCATTCACTTCATTGAGCTCATAATAACATGAGGTGGACACTAGAGATGATGGACCACTTTCTGTTTAGCCGTAGGCTCAATTAACTTGCATAACACATGCACGCACCCATAGGAGCATGCTCATACACACATCTGTGTATGCAAACACATGCTGGCATACATATACCCTCCTGTACGTCTTCATATATCTCATCTACATTTCATTAATCAGAGGGCAGGACTGCTTACAAGCTCAGTGGGAGGCAATCTACTATCTGACACAACCACACACGCATGCACGCACGCACACTCTCACACACACACACACACACACACACACACACACACACACACACACACACACACACACACACACACACACACACACACACACACACACACACACACACACACACACACACACACACACACACACACACAGGTCTATGCGGAAACCCATTTCACTGTCTCCTGATCAACAGCGCTGATCACTCTGTTTGCACTTCAGCCCAAATAACTATAATTAAGATAAACTACTGAGTATCTTAGTAGGTGTGTGCTTCTTGACTTGGCCTGCAGAGGGGCAGAAAAAGATGTGCTAGCCTGCACGGATTAAAACAAGTGAACACGATGAAACATTAATATCTTAGTTAAAAAAGAGAAGATCACATTATTATTTGGTGCTCTCCAAGGCACTATCCTGCAGCCTACTTTTTCTCAGAATATATTAGAGTGAAACATGGTGGTAGAGAAGGCATACAATTACCATCTTGCAAGTTGAAAATCATGTATATGAAAAACAACTCCTTCCCTTAACACTTTTATTTTATTTAGTAGTAGTTGATGAGAACATTGTACTTGAATTGCAAACACTAAATACCTACACACCTTTTGAGCTTACACTATGTTTCACAAACAAGCCTTTCCCTCTACATATATATGTAAGCAAACAAAAATAGAAGGCACGCATTTGGACTGCTGATATAGAAACAAAAAAGTAATGTGTTTGCTATTTTTCTTGCCATTAGTGTGTTTGCTGCTGAGCAGATAACTCTCTAAGGTAATTCTCTAGAGGCGCCACTAGGGGAGCTTCCAACCCCCTTTTCAGCAAATTTGAACACAGTGTATGCAAACACAGAGGAACACAGGGCAAACATACACACACACACACACACACACAAGCATGGATAGTGATGGAGACAAAAAGAGAAACGAAGAGAGAAGGAATGTGATCTTGGAGGACTTTGCTTTGAACATAAATTGCATCTTTCACACAAAAAAGGATAGATCCTGCGATGTGCTTTGTGTTTTTTTGATTACTGCGGCCTTTATCTTCTTCTCATCGAGCCATCCACACTCACTTCTCACTGCTGACACTGCTGCACAATAAACGAGCCAATATACTATTGTAGTACAGCCTAGTACAGCGATGGGAATACTGCGCATCCCAAAGTACAGAACACACCTCCATTATGCATTACACATCTAAGATATTTAAGCTCTTTGTAAGAGTTAAGTCTTGGAGCCATGCCGTGTCATTCTGTGGGGGATGATAGGGAGCTTTAGTCATGTCTGTATTAGCGGGATGACTTCCAAAGCCTCTGGGATGGTGCGTTACAACCACTAGCTCCAGTCAGTCCCTGCGTTGATACCCAACTCTGCCTGGCCCTAAGCGCCAGATCAGAACCCCAAATAGGCCTTGCATTAAAGGGGATAAGTCTTACCACAGGGACTGACTATTCACCAAATAAGATCGAATGAATCGCTGTACATTTATTGTGAGTCGAAATAAATAGAAACATAGTGGATCAACAGTCCAGCGTGGGGATGGAGCCGAGGAGCAAAGCGTTGATTTCTGTTTGTGCATGAGGGGAAAAAAGGCTGTGTAAGATTATTGTGCTTTACAAAAAGTCTTAGGGAGGGGAAGTGAGACTTGAGACCTGCGAACATCAACTGACATGAATTCCAGGACATGTGTCGTCTTCAGAAGTGGGAAAGGCAGTGTTTTCCCTTCTTGGAGAAGGAGAACATGGTTCTTATTCTAAGATAAATACCGCCCATCTGTCTGGTGCTGTATGGTGGCGGGTGTGTGTGCCAACATCGGAGCCCTTCAAGAGACACTTAGGTCTGTGTGTATATTTTCACAGTCTGATTGAAGTAAAACACAGCCTTTAATGTATCATTTCAAGTGAACACCGTGCCCAAATGAAAACACACACACCTACAAGCCCCACTTAATTGAAGGCTACAGGTTTTCACATAGCAGGCAGTTTTTTTCCAAGGGGAGAAGAGAGCACTTTTTGAAATCAATATTCTCAACTTGTTTTCTTGCAAATTAAAGCTGCCATTCTCAGACTGGTGTCACCAGGGACCGGCGCTGAGAGACAGAGAGGGATAAGAACTGCAGCAGTAAAGTTTTATATTTCAAGCAAAAAAGATTGAAATGTAATCCTGCATTAACTCAAAAAGACCGAAAGGGAGAGAGAGAAAGTAAGAGAGAGAGAGAGAGAGAGAGAGAGAGAGAGAGAGAGAGAGAGAGAGAGAGAGAGAGAGAGAGAGAGAGAGAGAGAGAGAGAGAGAGAGAGAGAGAGAGAGAGAGAGAGAGAGAGAGAGAGAGAGAGAAAGAGAGAGAGAGAGAAAAAAAACATATACACCAAAAGGGAGCCTGGATGCTATTTCTGTTTTCTAACAGAATAGGGAAGAATATTCAAAAAGAAGAAAAGAATAAAAATATCATGACATGATCATAATTTCAAATGCTCCTCATACATTTCTCTTTGAGATATAACATGAGAACGTGTATGTTACAATAACTTGAGTGTTGACATACTTTCCATCTGTGGGGGAAGCATTTCATTGGTACAAGTTTCTGCCTCATCTTCCATCTCAATAACATGCAATTGCCTGCAGTTAGTCTACATAACATGCAATTTACACACAAGACTGCACTCTTTCGCTGTCTGCTCCGGTAGAGCAGGACGGTACTTTGCCATCAAAAAACAGATACATTCATCGGGAAGCTTTGCAGTGCCTAAAAACCTCAATTAGGTTCATCAATATTTGATGGAATGGCTCTGATAAGGCCTGGTTGCACCCCCCCTCCAGAGCCCCTGTGCTGGCGTGATGTCTTTAATTGTTGGCCCAAAGCACTGGAGACAGACAAGACTTTGTTTGCTCAGTAATGGATGGCTCTGTCCCTAACACAATATTGAGAGTGGCTGTTGTGAGAGCATGACTGCCGCACTCCTGGCCTGCAGAGAGTGGAAAAGGGGAGGGAGAGGGATGTTGACTGCGGTGGAGGAAAATGTCATGTGATGAGCACTTGACCCCCCCTCTACATCCCCTGACATGATGTGCAATACAGTATGTCAGCACATAATGACACTATGGAGAAGGACAACAAACCACAGGACTTTCATCCCTTTCATCCACCACTGTAAACCCATCCTCCATTCCCAACTCTTAGAACAAAAAAACTTCTCCGTCACCATGTGCAGAATCTCAGGCAGGAAGCACCCATGTCAGGCCAAGCTCTTTAAAACTATCTTGCACATACTGCAGGGCTGTCGAGATAAAACAGGCACAATGGGAAAACATGAAAGACAGTCCTCACCCTCCCTGGCTCCCCCCTATCTCCTCCTCCTTCCTCTGGCATGTGTGTTACTTTCACCTTGGCATGCGGCGATTGCATCCTCTATTCTCGCCTGCGCTCCTCTTCCAGGACCCCTGAGCTGTCCTGGGAGATGCCTTTACTAAGGGATTTCTCTTCATTGACTTCCTGGGTAAATTGATTTTAATAGCCAACACTTGGGGCCTTTTCTCACGGTCTCCTCTTTCAGCAGCGGCAGGCTCCGTCACGCCCTGCCATATTTCTCCACTCAGGACGTCTGGGCTATTTTCCAGGGCTATTGGAATAAGAACTGACGAATCCCTTTCAAGGTCCCAAGGAGATAATCTCCTGTCATTTCTGATTTGCATAACATTATTTAAAATTTAATGTAATGGCATTAAGCTATAGAGGACCCTCCCTTTTCTATGAGCCCACATCTGTTTGTGGTGTGTGTGCACGCACACTTGTGCATTTGTGTGTGTGTGTGTGTGTGTGCAGAGACACACCACTGTGGGGGCTCATCTCTGATGGGGTAACAGGAAGCCCCCTTCTCCCCTCTGCTCTTCTCTCTCTTCCTATCTTCCCAACGCAACCCCCACCTTCCAATCTGTCCCAGCTAACACACACTACGACCGCAATGCACTGAGATAATCAACAGATAGCTCAAAGCAGATGAAAGAGGTATCAGATCTATCCACACTCAAACACACACACAAAGACACACACACACACACACACACACACACACACTCACTGAGCAGCTAACAAAGCCGTGTGTTCCAGGGTACAGGGCCAAGGCATAGCCCAAAGGACTGAAGGCCGGATACCATTCCATTTGTCGGATCCGTACGTGTCCTACTTAGAAGGCTGCAATGGGACTCAATTAGGCTGGAACCAAGACGAGATGATAAATTAATTTATTAATGAATACAATGGAATGGAGAATGGAGGGATGAGCTCGCTCATTTGTTCAGTGTTGGCTAGGCCAAACAGCTCCACTACAATACCAGGCTTTGATTGGGAAGGATATGGGTCAAACAAGGATTATGCAATGGAGACTTCAATAGCATTGTGTTGGGTTTTTGAAAAGGGCAACAGTTTGGTGTCATAATGTGTAATATTAAGCAAAAATAGATCAATAAAATAGCATACAGCGCTCTGTTTATGTCACTATCTAATCTTACGTTCATGTCTTCCTCTATAATTTCAAAAATCATGAGCATAAAGGTGAAAACACAGACACTAGTGTTCAGATACAAAGGCAGGTAAATGTACATACACTGTTCAACTGCATTACTGACACATACACACAAACATTAAGGCTAATGCACACAGGAGCATGTTATTACACTGCAGACAGACAAGAACACAAACTCACATACGCACCATCTCTATTCTCTGTGGTAGAGCATGTTCCACACATTAAAAATAAATTCATTCAGAGTCAATTTGGAGAATGTTTGGCGATGCAGGGCAGGAATACCATCTGAGCTCTGGGAATTGTAGATTGCTCCCCCTTCTCCCTAAGGCATTCTCTTTGTCTATCTATTTGGTGTGATTAAAAATACAATGATGAATGCATATTTCTTCCAGATGAATAACTTGAAGGGGTTGGCAGCAGATGAATCAGGGAGCAGTGTGTTGGTAGAGAGACTAGCCAGGTCAGACAGATTCACAGTCAGATCCTCTGTAGGCTGGACTTCCTCAGAGGAAAGTACAAAAAAAAAGAGGAGGTCATCTGGACAACAGTCTACCTCGCAGGGCTGGAGCTGGTTAAATTCACAGTAAAGCTGCAGGCTAAATTTTTATGTTAAAAAAAAAAATCTAATCGTCTTTAAAATGGAGCTGCATAGGGTCAAAATTCCTATTAAGTCATCTGAGAGACTGCAATTCATCATATTTTCCCAAATTAAATGTGGATGTCTTGTTTACACACAAAAGTAATAGACTGAACATCTTAACCCAAAAACAAAACTGTTTACTGATTAGGAGCTTGCCCCATATGTCTGGAGAAAGCTGGACTGGCTGACTACATCCACACCATCATCTTCTACAAAAACAAACTGAAGACTGTGTATTTCATCGCAATCACATTCAAAAACATCAGTGCATGTTTTGAGATTCTGAAATACAAAAAAATAAAAATAAAAGATCTTCTCGCATCTTTCTGCCGGTTGGGGTCAACCATGTATGAAGCTGCTTTATATTCGTCAACACTTTTACATAGAGGGAAACAATTACATTGTGTTATACACTTAAGGGCACTACCACAGCTGTACTGCATCCTTAATGTGAACACACACAAACACCTAAATGCACGCTTGTACCAACACTCGCACTGACCCCAACACCACACGTACAGTCAACTGGGCACCGAGCATATGAAACGTAAGCTCCCCAGTGGCAGAGGAGGCTTGAAGGGGAGTGCTTGAGGCTCATATCCCCAGTAGAGATCACTCCTGGCAGGGCTACTGAGTGCCCCCCCGCCCCCTGCCCCCTCCCATACAAACCAGTGAGAGAGGAAGGCCCTCCTCTCCTTACATGTCAACTTCAGAGAGCATGCCTCTCGCTGCCTCAAAGCTTTGATACCAAAATAGTTCAGGAAGCCTCTGTCTTAAAAATGCCCCAACAGGCCTTGATTCTGGGGATGCGGGGAAAAAGAAAGAGGCTGGAGAGAAAGAAAACATAGAAGAACGAGAGAATTACTAAGAGGAATGAAAGGGAAAATGTATGGGTTTCATATACGGTAACTGTTCCAACAGTGTAGTGTACTGCAAACCGCTCTGGCAATGAGGTCCACTCTTGACCAGCAGATACATTTTTGCATGAAATAAATTCAAACAGATTTGGAGCTGGAGGACGGGATGAAGAAGAAAGGTGCGAAAGGCTCTTATGGGAGAGCCAACATTGGTCTCCTCTGAGGCCTTAAGCTTCCAGGTTTTTCAGAGCATCCAGTACGCACCACACTTATATAAATAATACATAAACAATGTTATTCAAAGCATCTGAATGAAAAGAATGCTTTAATAATAGAGTTTGGTGGTGAGTTAAGAAAGCAGAGGAAATAGTGAATATTGGAGAGGAGAGGGGTTATGTTTAATGATCTGCAGCTGGAGTCAAAGTGAGAGTGGGAGGACAGAGAGACACTGAAGGGTCAAAGAGGTGTATTATCCAAAAATCCTGCCCAATGGAGGAAAACAATGTTGTATCAGGTCCATTCACAGATGAAGTGCTGACATACATTCACCAACTTTAACAGTCAACACGAAAGCAACAGCTGTTAATCATACTTGGAAATTAGTTGGAAACTCAGCCTTAAACTAAAACAACAGAGATGCAGATTTTATTCTTTATATAACAACACTTCAAACCACAGTAAGAGTGAGTTTGTGTCTATGCTCTGGCAACCTTGCAGTGATGACAAGACAACATAAAGTCACTACATTCAGCCCCCAATAAAACTACAACTTATCAAGGTTACACTTTGGTTTATACACTAATTAGATATAACATGTTGATTAATGAGCTTTTAGAGGTGCTGCTAGGTAGGTTATGTGATGTTGGAACAGAGGAAAGTGTTTCTCCTTGCTTCCTTATTTCCCCAAATGTCAATGCACAATGCCTCAACTTGACATTCTGCAGTGGTTTTAAAGCCCTAATCGAACACTAATATGCCTTTCCCTATTGGGTACTTGGTGATGAAGTTCATCAGAACCAGCATGTAATAGTGAGCAACTCAGCCTGTAGCAAGGGACCCAAGATGACCCTTCTTGGAAATGCTGTAATGGATCGCTTGAGTGTCGAGTTGGGCCTCTTTAGGAAGTGCAGAGTAGTGGGAGTTATTTTACATTTAGAGGTTAAAGGGTTTGGCAAGGTGTAAGTGGAGAACCAGCGTCACCCCCACAATATGACTCTGTTTGCAGGCTATCTCACTTGTTCAGTTAGCAAGGTTAGCAAGTAGGCCCATGCTGGCACACTTGCTCATTCTGTGGACAGACCCACAAGTTAGTTCAACTTGCTTACTCAACATATAGGTCTGGGTTACCTTGTTCATTGCCTGGCACTAGTAAGATGAAAGCACTTGCACCTGTCAAACAAACTGCTGGAACTGTGATAAATTAATGATCAAATGGCTCACTGAGAAGTACAGTGGCATCACCGAGCCCTGTAACCGCCAAATCCAAATAAATGCAGATAGAGAGAACAGGAGCAGAGAGAAAGAAAGAGAGAGAGAGAACGGCAGAGAGAGAGGAGACAAAAGAAAGAGAAGGGGAGGAGAGGGAGAATATCAGAAAGAGGAATATTGAGATGAGGAAAAAAGGAAAATCAGAAAAGAAACTGACATCAAAACATCTTCAATAGTGTGTGTGTGTGCGTAAGTATGTGCATACGTCTGTGCACAAGTGTGTAGACCAGTGTTGCACATTAAAGTTAAGGTGAATGGTGGGAGCATACATCTCAGTGGAGGCTGCTTCAGTACCCTCTAGTTACTATATTACCCACATAACACAATGATAATGGTGTACAGTGACCATATTTAGTTTGTACCTGTTTGAAGTCTTTATGGCCCATCAAACTGCCATAAACAAACTCGTATATGCATCCAGAAGCTGCATACCAATGTGAAACACTGACCTAGTGGCTGTTTCAGATTGTGACAGCATACCGACATTGCAGTAAACACATGCACTTTGATAGAACAGGATTTTTATTATAGACATACAAGAGAATGTTAGCAAATCAAAACACTTCATCGAAACACAGACTAAATTCATTATTCATCTGCCGTACATTTGCAGGGCTTTACACGAGCATACTGTCTTTCTCTGTGAGCAGTGATTGAATTTACTTTGGGGCGGCGAGGGATTGCTTATGGCTTCTGAGGAAACAGGGAAATGATGTCAAAAAAGGGGTTTTGTAAACAATATGCACTTGTGGGCTTTTGCTGGTTGAACTGTGAGTGACTAGATACCCTGTTCTTTCCGGCGTATTTCCATCCCTATTATGCCGTCCAGGCATTGTGACGGAGCGCTGCGGCTCATCTCATACAGTATGCAGTTATCCAGCTAACTACCAGCCTTTCCCCCTGCTGCTCCACCGGCCTTTGATAAGAACAGAGGGAAATTAAAATCATGAACCTGAATTATGAATCTAATGACAAGATAGCCTCCTAAGGCTCTTTCTCAGTACTGTCTCTCTTGGCTTTTCCTCCTTTCCTCCTTTTCTCCCTCTCACTTTGACTCTTGTTCTGTATTTCTCTTTCGATCTCAATGTTGTTCTCTTTCAGTTTTTTTTTTTTTTTTTTTTAACCCTGCCTCCCTTCTCTTTTGGTTATAGGAGATTCAACTGCTAGCATATTCCATAAGAGACTGAGGGGGGAAAGAGAGGAAAAAAAGTTTCAAATGACGATAACACACAGTTTGATAAAACTGACAAGGGACTCAATTAAGGCTTCCCTGTCAAAGCAGGAGTGATATTTTATTAAGTGGCAGTGTGCCATTCGATGGGTACATCAAGCGACACATCTGTAGACGAGAGGACTGCACCAGCAGGGTAAGAGGGACACGTGTTGCCACTTTCAGGAAACATCAGTCGAAACTCACTTCATCACGTCTGCTGAAAAATTAAGAGGCCCCAATATTAGGATGCTCATTTATTTTTTCATGCACCACCCCTCGTATTTGAGAAGAGAGTACTGGTGTCCCCCTTTTTTTCCCCCTTTTATATTGAACACATCCAAACACAAAGACTTCTGGTATGAGCTTTTGTTTCATTACCATCCGAACAAGCGCAACCAAGATTCTGGCAAATCTGTAAAAAAGGAAAACTAAAGGCCCGCATTGTCAGTGTTGCGCATGCAGCTTTTAAGAAACAGATTTTTTAGGCCAACAAACATGTTTTTTTTGTAACTGTGTCTAACATTTCAGAGGAGTATGATTCTATTGCCATGGTTTCCTGAGTTGGTACATTAAAAACATGTGAATTCAATGTTTCAGAAACATGGCAGTACATTTTCCCTGTTTATAATACAGACTTAAATTGTTATCTATAAAAAAAATATGTTTTATTATTTCTTAATGTATGAGATACAGACTACAGTATTAATCACCAAAATAAAGTAAAAAATGTACTCAGAAATGCAAAAATCTATATAATTGGCATATAATACATATTTGTGTGTGTGCGTACTTATGACACACTAAGATGAGCTTTTCATGAAAAGCCTGCGCTAATGTCAATGTCCTAAGGAAACTCTTGAACTGCTTTCAAAAGAATCGGTCCATTTCTTTCAACAACACTTCATTATTGTAATCAGATACTTTTTACAAGATTTTTTTTCCCCCTCTAAAACCATATAAGGCTTTAACTTCATTGTTCAGTCACGAATCTGATGTCTGGCTGCTGTGACCCTTAGACACTTTACTATTGTTTGCATACACAAATTAAAACTCTAACAATGTACTGGATGAGAGACTCAGTAATACACCCACAAAATGGAACGTAGCTTTATTTGTCTATTACAAAAAGAGGATTTAAATAATAGTATTACATATAAGCCTGGTTGTTTGTGTGGACTACTGCATATGGTATATATTCAGCAAGTTCCTCCCAACTTTAAATTTCTTTTTTAAATAAAAGTAAACTTAATCCTTCAGAGAGAGCAAACATGGTGCTGTTGTTAAAAAGAAAACAGCAGTGCTCTGATGTGCCGGGAAGAGGCCACAGTGTTACAGTAAGATGAAACTTTAATGCTCAAGTCTTTCTTGTAATTGAGATTGCTCTTGTAGGATGTTGTACTGCTGAGAAAAAACAGATGCTCCTTTCCACCCCCGCACACACACTCACATACGCACACACTCCATAAATATGTGGGTTTACATGCTCTACATGAGTATGGGTCTACATGCCAGCTTGCCTTTATGTGGGATGTTTGTGTATGGCTGCCTTCATCTCCACAAATGCGTGTGTGAGCAAATGTGCATGTGGTGGAGCGGACACTTTGGTTGTACAGGAGCTCCGTGCTGACCATACATAGTCTGTTTCATCTAGAACAAGAGCTCTGGTGGAGGACACAAAAGGCCAGGTTCAAAAGCGTTGCAGGCGTCAGGAGCCCAGGCCTAGATACATGAAACAATCAGTGTAAACTTGTCCACAGCTAAGAGGGCTGTGATACACCTACAACAATGCTACTCGTGCTCAACTGCAGGCACGGCTTTGTCCACATAATGCAAGACTAAAGCTCTGAGCAGATTAAACACAGTGTTGATGATTAGCACAGAATAATGTTTTTTGTGTTTTCATCACTGATTAATAGGTTGCTCCAAAGAAAAACAATGATTTATGTATGTGTGTACAATTGAAACTGCAGCGCTCTGCATGGCGTAGTTGGCAAGGGTGTGTGTGTGTGTGTGTGTAGGAGGGGGGGACTTGGCTCCCAATCTCCGATACAAACATATGCTTGTATGTGTGTGTGTATATATACTGTATGTGTACAAAATACATCACATATGACAATTGTGATGAGTGATGGTGGATGTGTAACTCATTCTTAAGGACACATCTCAATGACAGCTACCGGAGATGCAGTGACGGATTCAGGCACTGACAAGCAGCAGTGCTGTTTTAATGAAGAGGGAAAACACACACAAACACAATCACACGCACCCCCAAAAAACCCAACACAAAACTATAAATGTCTGAAGGTCCCACTCCCCTCCCTCTCTCTGTTTCTCCCTCATTTCTTCCCCTTTCCTCCTTTCTCCATCAATCTCTCCAGGATATTTATGACTGATAGATCTGTCAGCGATCTTGCTAAACAAATGAAAGTTGCAGCTTGTGCCATCGAGGCGTTGCTTTCATCAGCACTTGGCAGGCTCGGTTTGAAGTGGGCCCCCGCCTTCCTCGTGTACCGCCACTGAACTTGATGAGCTAGTGCTTGGGAATGTGACATTTACATTCAGCCACCACATGTAGCATAACTGTGTTTATTTTTCAGCTGCAGAAAACTGATAGGGTATTATAGGTCTGTCATTATATCATTATATAACACACAAAATTAGTTTTGACATGACTTGCAATCTTGATTCATGGTAATTATACTGGGGTAGTAAGTAGAGTTTAATTTAAGTACCAGATCAACTAAAGCTCTATTCAGAAAGAAAGGTTTCACAGAGGGGTGAGAGGTGTGAGCTGACTTTTACCAGCGCATTGTGAATTTAATTCCATCTGAATCGGCCATGTCAGTATTAATTATGAGGGCTGCTGTGCCATTAAAGATTTCAGCTTCTTTTAAATCTTGTTTCTTGTTTGTCTTGCCCCTAAAGAGCAGCACTGTGCAAAACCATCTTTATTACATTATTCTTATATTTCTTCATAACAACTGAGGGATTACATAAAGTCTTTGAGCTCATCTAGGGCCAATAATATTGGCCTGTACTGGCATTAAATGGACAAATGAAAATCCTAAAAAGGCAAGAAACAGTATATGGCCAACTATTAATATTATACGGTGGTGGTGGTAGTTGTTTGTGAGTGTGTGTGTGTGTGTGTGTGTGTGTGTGTGTGTGTGTGTGTGTTGGTCCAGGTAGTGTTTTGTCCCCCTTTACCACCTGCAGGCTGTTCTTCTCAGAGTAGATACCAGTGTGCTGTCAGCCTATGGGCATTGGTGTCTAAGCTGACCTAGCTTTGGTGCCTTTGCCATCACACTGCTACTGCTACTACACAGAAACTGTAAATACGGAGAGACGAGAACACACTCATATCCAAACTAAAGACAGAGGAATTAGCTTTAATGAGTTGCTGTGGTTCAAATACAAACCAATGACTGAACCATAGGCTGCAGTTGTTTTCTGTAGAGGCCATGTTACATAAATACTTTATGGTCAGATGAGTGATCAAACACTCAGGGCTCTATTTCCATGAACACTGAAGCATGGTGCAGATCACAGTCAAGTGGGCCATGCCCAGTGTGTTGAGGGCTGTGCCAAAACACTTTTAGTAAATTTGTGTCCAGGCGTGCCTGGCACACCTGCAGCGTATTTGGATTCAGGGTGGGAACACAAAGAATACATAATCATACATTATAGGTAGGCGTGTAAGACGGTAATCAGATTTCCTACTTTTATCCCCTTTAAACACATGGCTCTCCCCGTGATCACGCCCTGACAGTTTGGAAATTGTGAGGAGACTTTTCTTGATGTACAAATAGGAATATACATATATCTGAGCTGAACAGCAGATGATGACTCTTTTAAGTTGAATTAACTTTTCTGAACATGTTAAGATCCAGTGGTCCCCATGTTATCTATGCGTGATAGTTCACAATTTTATTTGTCATCATAAAGATCTGCAGTTAAGTATCAGAAATAATAAAAGCATTTAAAATGGGGTCAAGTATCACATACAAAACATTTTCTTTTCATTTCTGAAATCTTTTAAAGTTGAATTCAGCTACATTTTATTGTTTTATATGCCAAATAATCCCTGACAACCTCGGAACAGAAGAGTGGTCTATTCCTTCTTCATACTGCAACATTCCTGTGGATCCTGGTAATGACCCAGAGACACAGTAAATTAGGATTTTTGAAATAACCCTCTTTTACACAAAAACATTTAACCTGAACATTCTTTATGACATCATGTTGCTTATCACATCCATATCCTGATATGTGTTGTAATAAAAAATGCTGAGCTCCAGGCTTTAGTCTTTGTGCCTGTTTACCCTGTTTTTCTAAAAGAGGTTTAAGGAGAGGACTGGTGTGCACAAACCATTCTGAAGGAGTCATTAGTGGTGAGAGAAGTTTTAAGTGATACGTGATTTTTAACGGGACTAACCAGACACGTAGCCAATAATGGACCTTGTAGGCACAGGCTCACCCAACCAAGTTTGATCAAGATAAATTGTGTAATAATGAATAGACAAAATAAATAAATATATCTTAAATTAATTGTTGACCTGATGTGTCATTTTATTACAACAAAGCTATTGATATAAGCAATATATACAATTCTTCTGAATGTATAGGTTGCTCTGGTTCTGACATGCAGTCCTTCCTGAGCTGCTTTCAGCCAATGATATAGCTTTTCAGGTAATGAAACATTAGTGCTACAACAATGACTAAACAAAGTTGACAATGTCATCAACTGAGTCCACCACACTCATCTGAAGGCAGCCTGGCCCCTTGCTCCTCGATGGCATAGTGCTTTCTCATGATCAGTCTTATGCCTATGCCATTTTACATCTCTGACTGCAATGCATATAGTTTAACTGCCTAATGGTATAAAAACACCACTTCTGGGATATATTGCCAAAGTTCTGGTAGTAAAGTATGACTCTGCATTACTAAAATAATTAAAATAATAACTAATAACAGTTCAATTTAGCGATTTCTGTCGGGTACTGGTTGCATAAAATATTTCCAGTGAATCTGGTTCAAGTTGTGCTTTGACAATGACATCCCTCCAATTAGAGACTACAGATGGAACGGATACCAGCTGCCTTCATATGCCTGTTAAGAGAGTAACCACACTAAAGGAAAGGGTGTCAAGCATAGGATGCTAGCTGTACTTGATATCAGATGATGGTAAGAGTCACTCATTAGTCTTTATTCTGTCTCGCTGCTGATGCCAAAATGTGATTTATTTTTTTCTTTTTCTGTGTGATCACACGTCAGCTGGTTTATCAAAGTGAAAAGACCAGCAAAATATGAAAAAGCAGTTTGAGTGATTTCCGTGAGTTTACTTAATCCACCTGTTGCAAACAAAATACTTGCTTTATTTTCTTTGGCAAAAGAAATAACACACATTGTGTCTGTCTTTTCTGTTTGTTGAGCCGTATTAAGAATAGCCTCGCCTCAAAGGCTCATTCATTCAAGCTAAATCAAACAAAACTGTGTGAGCAAGCTCCAGGTCTGCCTCTTGTTTTGCTCAAATTGTTTTGTTCAAATTTGCGGCTTGGCACATGCTCACACGCAGCAACACATAAATACACAAGCGCATACACACACACACACTCATGCACACAATGTTTAGTCTATTCCAAATATGTATGTGTGTATCCGAAATTTAGTGGTAAACAAGTTTAATTATGCTGCTCCATGTCAATTTCTCTGACTGTTTACATTAACAGACTATGAAGAGATGAGAAAGGTGGAGTGTCAGGATTTGATGCTAGCTGAAGCTATACGCAGAAAAAAAACAACAACAGTTATATAGTTACGTGGTGATGAATCACAGCCTAACAGCACTAATTGCATACACATATATTTGTGGGGCAGAACTTAACGGGCCTTTAAATTATGCATTAATCAAACAAAGCTTAATGTGAACTGACAAGAAGCTTGGCAATCTGGCAGCCATCTGGAATACAGGCCTGTCAGTCACTGAGAGGTGAGAAAGAGGGATGCCTGAACTCTGGGATAACCCCAGAGCAAGGAGGAACCAAGGAGGGAAAAGACAACGAGAGAGAGAAAGACGGAGACAAAAAAACAAGCAAAAGTATAATGAGAGATAGAGTTTGAGAAAGACAGTGAGAGAAGTTGGGTCTAAAAGGTTACATGGACAGATATGAAAAGTACAGAAGTGAAGTTGGACTTTGCTAAAGATGGAGGGGGGGGGGGGGGGGGGGGGGAGTCAAGTATCACAGACAGCAAAACAAGGTCAGTTAAGAGAGGCGTGTTTTTGACAGCGCTGGTGAAAAGCATCATCAGTGTCATCATATCTCCACTTTACAAATAGCCACATGTACACACAGACCACACTCTTTATGCTGCACGCCCATGTACACAGCTAACCACACACACATTTGCACAGTTACTCGCAAAACTAAACACACCCAACCATCCTTCCTTTCTTTCTCACATGGACATACGCTACAATCCACATTCCACAGGCATGCAACACACACTCGCGCTTAACCCAGACGGATGCACTTTACACTAAACTTGTGGTGTGTCTGACTGTAGCCTGTACCTCATGAACCCTGTTGACAAGCTGCATTGTTGTTGTTGATAATAGTGTTGTTGGTCGCAGTCGTGCGCTTCAAGTATGCTGCGGGTTCTGAGCGAAACCCCACAATCAGAAAGTTCTCCGAATGGCACATTTTTTTTTACACCACCGGGTTAAGCTGATCGGTTGCCATTGGCAGCTGCTTTTATTCCAAAGATGAGGACACAGTAACGAGGCGAACAAGAAGAAAACTGACAAGACTCTGATACGAGCAATGAACAATTCTTCTAGCGGCTCACGCAGCACTTTGATTCGCTCCCTCCAGTGGTTAGAACAATTTTGATTTACCCGCCTGTAGTGTACTTAGAATCTTTTTTCTCTTTTAAAAGTCTGATTTCACATTGTTCTCCACCTAAGTTATGTATGACAAACGCCTGGGGCCAAATCACCATCAAAGGAGCACATCGCAGGAACACGACGCTTCCGAGCTTCTTAGTGATGACAGATGTCACTTTTGAAGTGAGCACGGGGATGAAAGTGGCGGGGATGTGAAGGGAAGCATGAGGACAGCTTCTCCACTGCGACCTGCCATCATCAGTGCTGCTAAGGTATAATGGGGAGAGACTGCAGGGGCCTGGAAGCTCCAACGGCCGTCTGGGGTGTCTGTCTCCGTGCCCACCAGGGGCCAAGTTTTAAATGTCATACCCACCTAGCTTGCGAGCAGCCAGCACCCAACCTGGCAGCCCCGTCAGCCAGCAAGACTGCTAGTCAGCCAGCCAGCCAGCCAGCCATCATCCCCCTGCCACCCGATTGGGATGGAAGTGTCTCCCTCCGTTACACTGGCTGCTCTGCCAGTGGATTCGTCTGGGTACAGAGAGAATAGCTAATCTGAGGGAACCAGCGGCCCGGAATCAAAGGGCCACTGGCTTCTCTCTTCCTTATGTAGCAGCGCTCACCTGGGTACTATACCCGGTGTGACAGAGCGAGCGGCAAGAGGACTTGGTAAACAAGGCAGAGCAATGCAACTTTCAAACAGAGAGGCAGCTAGTGCAGGGAAACCAAAACAAACTCTTAACTCAAGAAATTCACAGAACGTTTTCCCCCTGCCTTCTCCACTGTTCCCTGTGTCTTTATTGTGGCTTGATATGTCACCACTGTCTATATCTCCTACTTACTCAGGACTTCAAGTGGCTGTCTCTATTTTGCTGGGCCATAAATTATTCAGTGCCATGTGTCTTCTTAGTATCTGCGCTTTCCATTTGGTTGCTATCTTATCCCCTGTTCTGAAAGAGGGGCTGGTGCTTTGAGACAGAGTTTGCAAAAGGTAACACAGGAACTTCAGCACCGACAACCACTTTCTTAGTAGGAGCTCTTGTCAAGTACATATATTTGTTCCAGCACAAGGAAAATATGAAAAAGAAAAACAAGAAAAAAAAGTTGTATCTGAATACAACATGGAAACCAACAAGCTCCACTGCTGCTACTACAACAACTTGGACTAGTATCTGAGCTAAAAATAATGACAGTATTCCACACAGAGGAGTGTGTATTTTGTTTCCCCATCTCACGTGTGTGTGAGCGTGTGCGTGTGAAGCCCAAGGAGCCCACTGTATGTAAATAGCCATATGAGACTGCATAGCATTACTGTCCAGACATTGAAGAGGCGACCTGATCCCAATTAATCACACAATCCCAGGGAGAACTGTCATATCCCATCTCCATCAGCAGTACCATCCTGTTCTGTCTAGCTCTCTTGTCATCCTCTGCTCCTCCATCTCTCTCTCTCAAACACACACACACAGACGTACAACAGACGTTGCACGTATACCCTACCAGGCCCCATCATTCCCTCACCAAACCCCCCTTCACCTCCCTCCTTTTATTCAAACACACAGGGTCTAAAGCTGACAGGTCAGCTGGCGTGGGCCAGTCCGTCCCCACCTGTCCCCTAGCTTCTTTCCCCAGAAGGCAAAGTGCCAGAAGAGCGGAGGAGAGGCACTTCTATCTTTACAGCTGCCAAAACAGGATGCAGCCTTAGGCTTTTTATCCCCCAAAGAGATGGAGTGTTTGCATTGCACTGGTAACAGTGAGGGAGAGCAAATATTCTATGGTTTATCACACTCTTCAACAGGAGCACATTGGGGTGAAGATGGTGACAAAAAGATTTGACATGTACAGTATGTCTAAGAGGCAGGTTGTTTTGTTAAAATATGAGACGATAAGACTATGTGTGATGCCAGTGTAACCCTAACATCAGTAAGCAGAGTGAACCTTCTTTTAAATGCGGTATGCATGTATATCTTTACCACACTCCTGACTGACATGACTGCAGATGTATGTCCTTTGAAAGTAACACTGGTGACTGTTTGTGTGTCAAAGAAATGCACACACACACAAGCCTGAGATACAGCCTTATAAAGAGTATTATTGAGAAAGTGTTGGAAACATGATGCTCCAGGTATGTGTCATTTTATACTATTACTGTCATATTATTTCTGAGAGAAATTTCTTTAGTTAGTCTAAAATATGACAAAATATACATCACAAAGGACCTAAGGAAAAAGAAAATGTGTTCTACAGGGGATATGACCCCAGCTAAAAAAAAAGAGAGAGAGAAGAAAAAAACTGACATATTTTCACTCGTGTGACCTGTAACTCAAATGATTGGTCTAATGAGGATTGTCTGTCGAACCTATCAGCAACACTAAAATAAAACACATCCCTTCGTTTTTTCTTTTTCAAATCTTTTTTTTTTGACAAAGATACAAGTGGAGATCAAAACATGAAGCATGTCTATGAAAGTGGCATACTGGATACAGGAGTCATGTCGTAGCTTTGTCTTGATTTATCCTGATATAACCATTTTCAGTATTCCCTTTGAAAAACGGAGAACTGGCATGTTGTGAAATCACAGACGAAGTCAGGAGACTATGCATCACATGTCGTTAAAATTCTATTGTTTTACCCAGCTGTTCATAGACTTTTCTTCATATCAGCTTGTTCAAGCTGTTCTCCTTTGTGCTGTTACACTTACAGGACTGTTACATAAAATCAGAAGTCTGCACAGCTACAAGGTAAAATGGGGTTTCTTTTTCTTATCCAAACCATATATGACTGTTGATAGTTTTTTAAAAGTTGTGTAAAGAAATAAGTTTCCTTCTGTTGCTTTGCAAAGTTTAAATAAAACATGAAAACTTAAGAACTGTAGACGTCAGACTTATTTAACTGAAATTAGCCTTTTAAACTACTAAATTATACTTCATTGCGCCTCTGATACAGAGAGGATTTATGATTAGCTTAGGGTCTCTTATTCTCTACTATTCCTCCCTTCCTGTACAGCTTCCTCTGTTGCCTCTATAGTTTCTCATTAGTGGTTATGTCTGTGCATGATGACTGTAATTGCAGTTACTGAAAAACTTAACAGTGAGCTCAGGGAGAGGGATCTAGGAAGGAGGGAGCAGGGGACCATTGTTAGCCCTACATAGGAACCCATAGAGGAGGGAAAGCCCACATCTTGGGAACCAACCTTAGGGGAGAAAGGAAGAGAAAGGTGGGTCTGCATTCCCAAAACACCATAAACTCCCCTCCTTTTACAATTGTCTTGTGTATTTCCTTAACCCTCTCCCTACCGCCCCCTTTTCTCTCTATGCTGCAGAAAAATGGAAAAGTGCGAAAAAATGGAACAGTGGGATAAGTATTTACTATGGTAATGAGGCCCCATGTGGCTTCTACCATTTTAAATCTTGTTAATCATCAGGTGAGTGAGGGCTGTTTTACAGGGAATTCACAAAGGACAGCAGCGAGTGAATGTGTGTGCAACAATCAGATACACATCTTTGATAGCACCACCAACAGCAACAGTGGTACTGTGGAGACATTAACCTTTACCAGAGTGAGAAAAACCTCTGCATCTCCTCTGACAGAATTAAATTTAAACTTTTCCCCCAAGAAACATATGCTTCAAAGACACCTTTAAAAGATCAGTGTTGTTCACTTGCAATAGCGAAAGTGAAAAGGGATTGTTTAATCCTGCAGTCAAAGCAAACAAATGATATTGTTAGCATTATGTGAAAAATTACATTCTCCATATTTCATTATTTTGTTAGTATTGTGGTCAATTAAAGCATACTAATCTTAGTAATCATAATATTTTGACAAAGAAGTCTGAGGGATGTAACAAAGATATAAAGAAAGAAGTAGGGAGGAAAATAAAAAATTCACATAATACAGAATGAATATTCTTTGTTATTCTTTCTGATGTGATATTCATTAACATTCTTTTATGATTCATTAAGTAATTTAAAATGTATTAATTGCACATAAAACCATAACTTTGTTTTTACTTTGTTCAACCTGCCATTAACAGTTCTTCATCACAACATAAAAAGATACATTACATAGGAATTAGAGTACATCATGGAACCACCAAATTTCATGCCACTCCATATGAGGCTCTGGCACATTTCTAAGCATTATATGGGCTCGAATTATACTAATATTCTTTAAAAGGTCATTCTATTATTAAATCTTGTAACATGGGAAGAATGATAACTCTTAAATGTTGTTATTTATAATTGACTCTTTTTTGTGGCTTTTATACAAAAAGAAGATAAATTAATAGTTAAAAACTAAAAATCCAAACTATGTGACTATTGAAAATACATGCAAAGCATACCAATCATTTCCTAGTATTGTTAACCTTTACATAGCTGAGGGTGGGTCCTCAAATAATTTGGTCCACCCATTGTAGTTTCAGCTACAATCAATTCCAACCACTCTTTGGTCTACAGGTTCATCTCCCTCTATATTGTCTGAGCCCTGCATGGTCCAGCTGCTTTGACATGTCTACTGTAGACCCAGGCTGGGTAATTATGAGCTACAAAGCTCACTGACCTTGTCAAGATCTCTTTACCCTTTCCAAGCTAGCCCAGTGTTTGGGAGGAGGGGGTACATTCTGTGGCTGTCTGGTTACACCCAACACACACAGACGTACACACTCACACCTGGACTATAGCTGTTTACCTGCCAGGTTAAAGGGCTGAAATCAGTGACAGAAGGAGCTTTAACAAGGAAGCAGGGAAGGCGGAAGAGGATGAATATGCAGGAAGAGCAGAATGTGAGGGAGAGGGGCAGAGAGGAAGGAGGGTAGAAGGAGAGTGACAGTACAAAGCAGAGGGTGGGGGTGAATGGGGGTCACAGAGTGATGAGGGGGTTAAATGCCACAAATGCCATGTCTCAAGGCCTCATAAAGACAAGCTCTGCATTGCTCCCAAGGTCAGGGCATGCACACATGCACCTGTGCAATGGCAGTGGTGGTTTTGAGGGTGGGTGGCAGGGGGAGCATGTGCGAGTGCTTCAATGTACACTACACACAATTGAGCCAGTTAGTGCGTACTGTCTGGGACAAGTGGTCCCACAAAAATAAATGCTGGACCACTCTTAAAGGGGATTACAAAGAAATTGACCCTTTTAGCCTTGTCTGCATCAGATGACAATAGAAAGGGGAGTTAGTGTGTCGGCTAGAGGTAAACCAGTGGGAGGGCAGTGAGGGATGAGGTGTCTTGCATCACTGTTTGTGATATAAGTCATAGCTGTAGTGACTAACTACTGCCAGGCATCTGATGTACTGTAACCCCTTTCAAATGAGCAAGTGGTTCAAAATATTGTGCTGTTTATCCAGCTCTGGTTCTTGAGCCTACAGTACCATCTTAAAATATCACTAAATAAGCATTTCTTCATTTCTATGAAGAAAACATGTTCAGTTCATAGAAGTGTGAAAGGCAGTATTGCCAGAAAAGCACACTAGCTGTTTGTATTTGAACAGTGTTGTGAAAATCTCAAGCCCAATATTCCCCTTCAATATTTCTCCAGTTCAGACTCACCCTCCATTTGGGGTGAAAATGAAGGCGTAACCACAACTTCAGCTTTCATTTTGAATTTGTATATCTTTACGTTGCCAAACAAAATGGGGGCTCTAAACCAAATCAAACATGTTTTCCTCCATTAACTTAAACAGAGCTAACTTTTTAGACAAGGGGTCAAAATGTTGGTTATTGTCTCATAATCGCTTTACGGTAAACAAGAGTAATCTTCACATCATTCGTGTCCGCAACATGGGTTTCAGAGTTTGTGTTAAAAATTACAAAATTATATGAGACTGTGTTGGAATCCCCCTGCTGAAAGATGATAGTGGACAAGCCAAGTGGCAGGTTGAACATGCCAGCAGCCAACCAGCATGCACCAAAGTTCCTCTAGCCAGCCAGCTAGAATCCCAGATGGCTGGCCAAACTGTGGTCAATGGAGTCTGCAGGAGTCGGCATTACAGCCATCCGCAGTTATCCAAGCCACCGTGATTGCTATGGTAACCGACAGATCTGGAATCATCTGGAGAGCCAAGTCCTTCAATTAGGGGAGGTGGGAGGCAAGAGGACAATATGTGCTATCTTCAGTCCCAACAGTCGAGACAGCCGTAAATTAGAGCATGGACACCCGTCACAAACATGCGTACGTTTGCGCATGCATGTATAAAAATCCACACACACACACACACACTGAGCACACCCTCAGCCTCCTGGGCCCAAAACAGCACCAAAGCCAGACAGATGAATGTGAGATGGTTAAAAGTCTGATCCTTTGATCACTTCCAATATCCAGTAACTTTGCCACCTAAACCATTATTGTCCCATGAACTTAACAGGCAGAGGCAGCCTTCAGCCAATTACAGGGCGGCATTAGCGTTAGGCAGGAGTGTGTGTTACATGAGACAACCAATTAAAATCACTTATGGGTAGGGTAATATCCAGCGATTTAGGCCTGAACAAAACGGCTTTGGGGGGATTATCCCTAGCGTAACCTGATCTCATTCTCTTCCACTCAAACACACACACACTCACACACACACACATACACACACATATCCAGGAGCAGATACTACCAGGCCTTGCAAACCTTGCACGCACACACAAACTACACAGATGACAAGACAACTGGACCTTGGACTGTTTCGTGTACATGCCTTTGTCATTCCCAGACAGACAATGATGAGGCACATTCAAATGTACAGACTACAGGAATAGAGGATTGTTAGCAACACATGCTTCCTTATACACACATATTTCACAAGCTCTGCTACAACTTGCCTCACTAGACCCTCAAGCCCATCTGTAATCGAACTGCATTCTTTAAATAATACAGTGTATTTATATCTGTGTATTTTTTGGGTAGATATTTTAATGAAAAGTCCAATGAAACTCTTTATCTTAATCTGAACTACTCTTGATTTTAGTTGTGACTTATAATGCTCAACTGAATTCAGAAACATGAAACATCTCACATTTTGTTTTTTCCAAACATTCATTCATTGAAAATTCTCCAACACCGTTTTTGTTTCTGCACTTTTGTGTTCACTCTAATTTCAGGCACAGTGAAAGATCTGTAGAGTGACTAAACCTATCAGCACAATGGTCAAGGAAAGCCTTTTTGAAAAGTCACAATACACAAATTGTATTCTTGAGCCGATTTTTCTTCAAAGCAGAGCTGAGATACATTGACACCACCTGTCAGATGGACAATGGTCAATGTGAACTGTGCCTACAAAGATCAAGAAAATCAGAAATACAGTCCACCTGATGTCAATCAATCCCGAGGGATTCACTCTTTATGCTGAGGCCTTCAATCTAATCCTTAACAGATTTGGTTTTCAGGCCCTGTGTCTGCTTTATAAAATGTTTATGCACTCATGGCTCAGGAGAAGTGTCAATTCTTAGTAAATGGAAGGGAAAGTATTAATAATTATATTGAGATCACTGTTAACTGTAAACCCATGTATAATTGAAGAAGAGACCATAAAATGACATCATTATGAACTCTGCTGGTTTAGAAAAACTGAGACAATCTCCATTATTTTCCAGTGTCCCGCTTTTCCTCATTCTCATGTTCTGAGTAGTGAATAGCTATCATATCCTCACCATTTATGCGCACCAGCCAAACCCAGCATGTAGTCTACTGCGGAGCTGGGAGTCTGCTAATGAGCTAATGGCTAGTGCCCGACAGCCATTTGATTGACGTGACCAATTTGTGAGCTCTGTTTGCCTTTCACCTACTTGTGGCTCCACTGTACTGCCAAAGCTTCCATTAATTCTCCCCATGGGCGTTTTTTAAGGGATCCACAGAAAACCATTGAAACGCAACCTAAAACCTCAAATGGGCATGTCAGTGTGGGCTAAGTTTAAACTGGCACAGTGGAGTGTACTTTCCTGCACCTCGGGACCACTGAAGCTGACCTCGACATGCGGAGAGACAGTTTAAGAGATGTGTTTGCTGATGTGCCTTGGCTAAACGTGTCTTCTAGATCACTAACTGTGAGGAAATGTAGCATTGTCGTATTGTTGTGGCAAGCTGTGTGGTGAGACTTTTATCCACCACAACTGCATCTTTCCACGGGTCAAGGCGGAAACAGAAATCTGTTTACATGAAGAAAAAAAAAAAGTTATTCCAAGAACTTGTAGAAAACTCTTGTCTGGGGACAAATTGCTTGACTCAAATAAAGTTTGGATAAAGATATTTTGGAAGGAGAAAGAAAACCAGGATTAGCTGACACAGGGATAAATCAATAGTAACACATCGAAATAGGGCTAGTCAGTCGTTTTTATTTGTATCTAAGCCTTTTAATCTTTCTGCCGTTTAGATTCATCACTCTAAAGTAAAATCATACAGTCTGCCAAAATGCATGACACAGACGCTCCATGAGAACATTAGTCCAGCAATTTGAAACCTTGCACTCACAAATCACTGTACAAAGCACAACAGGGAACAAAGCAAAACGGACCTTTCAAATGATTAAGCTGAAACATTATCATCATGTTCCCCTATTTTTTCCTCTCCTAGATCAGAACAACTGGTTTGCCAGTTTAGTGCTGGCAGGGGCAAAAGCATCTATGATTTCAGTTCAGAGCTGCCGGGCTGAGGGGCCAAGCTGGCCAGTGCCCATCTGGAGCAGGCCAAATGTCTGCTCCACTCCGGCTCAATGCACAGTGGTGATTACTGCGATGGTGCGGCGGCGGTCATGGTGGTGTGGTTATAAATATAAGCCCTGGTCTGATCCCTCTTGTTCATAAACAGAGGTTTGGAGCTGCTGTGGGAACCGAGCACAAAAGCTTGTGGGCCTGTGACGGCAACTGAGCTCCACAGCCACTGTACTACCTCAGGTTTGTCTGGCCAGCTGGTGGTGTCTCACCAGATGAGGATCACTGGGCAGCGCATCAGGGAACTGAACAACAGAGCAGAGGGATGGAGGAACTGTTGGCACTGACAGAGATTGAGGCAGAGATATAAGGACTAGAGCATACAAGTGGAAAGAGGCCACAGGGCACTGATTCAAATTGACTGGGAGATTCTGCTGCACTGTCTAAATGAAATGAAGCTTGAGGATTTTTAGTTCTGACTTACTTTCTCTCTTATTTTTACTTTCCAAAGAAAAATACAAAATCCACAACTTCTGAAGCAGATTGCTTTATAGACTTGATGCTGACCAACCCAACAGTGCAGAGAAGAATTTGATCCCAAACACCCAGACTCTCTCAGGCTTGATCTAATTAGCTGAAGTGGTGACATTCTCCAGTGGACTAACTCTGCCATGTTGCCCACTAATCCATGCCTGGATCAGCTCACCACCAGCAACCCCCCCAACCCCTCTCAACCCTTGCCCGCCAGTGGTCATATGGCTTCAAAATGTCTGCTCCATGCCCAATCCTATATTAGCATTAGCATCAAGGGTTAAGCTGCTAATGCTGCCAGCTGTGCACGGCTGCCCGCTCCACACCAATCCCTTCTGAACAATGGAACAACATAGGAGCGGGACAGTTGGGATGGGGTGGGGTGGCATCCCCAGGGGGTATGCGTGGCTGTAGTGCCCTCTTGTGCCAAGTGCTTTAACCTGTTCTTTAGGACAGTGGCATTAGAAGAGAATTTAAAAAATAAACACATAGATAAACCAAACACAAGTTAGATAAAAATATACAAATACACATCTATAATTACATAAAATGTCTTTGATAGCTAATATTTTCAATAATGCGTCCTGGCTATGTCTACTATCATATAAACATTACATGTTTACATTTTAAACATGAAAACTCCATAAATGGGTGTATGTCATCTTGATGTGGATGAATTGAAATTTTCTGCTATTTGTTACACTTTTTTAACCTGAAAGTAAGCACCTAACTTCTAAGATATTTAATCAGCTTTGTTTGTAATGGGTAGGCATTAAGAGAAACCCTTAATTCTGGCAGGGCTGGTGCATTGCTTTACTAAAGCATGTCAAGACAGTACACTGGTGTATAGCACAGCAGAGAAGGGTATGGCTGAGCTGGCGACACTGCTTTCTCAGTTAAGCTGATAATTGCCCTTATTGATGTATAAAAGATATCCCACAGAGTCTTGTGAAACACCATTAGCAGACAGAAGCTGAATTGTTCATGAGCTGCCTCCAGATGAGGAAGAAGGGCAAAAAAAAAAAAAAAAAAACTCTAAAGATTAATAAGACTTCCCCTGGAGTGTGATAATAACATGATGTATGTGTGTGTGTGGGCCTATGTGTGAATGTGTATTTTCAGCCCTGCCTCTGAAGAGTTCCCATTACTAAAAGACATTATTCTGGGGAAACTAATCTATTCTAAAATCTCAAATTGAGGGGAAAAGATGTAATGTGATTTAGCATACAGGGAAGGGTGATGGTCATTATCATAAGGGCCCTCCTCATTTTGACTAAGGCTGCCGAAGCCTAAAATGCCCCCCCTTGCTCCACAAAAATGAGACAATCACAGCAAATGTACACTAGTGAGGCACTGTGTGAGGCCAAATCTTCCCTTCAGATGAGTCTATAGTGAGTGACATGAATGTAAGTAGCCCTAATAAGGCAGATCTTTGCCTTTGTAGGCTCGTAGTGCCCATTAGAGACTAGTGGACACAAAGGTCAATAAATGGACTACAATGATTACCACAGCAGGGACAACCACAGCCTCGGACCGTGGAGAGAGCAGAGAGCAGAAACTAAGTGCTCAGTGAAACTTTATGAACAAACTCTTAACCGTATGGTGTAATATATACATAGGACTCCTATGAAAAGCACAGCCTTGATACACCATTTAAGGGACTGCGCAGCAACATATAAACTTAACTAAATTATTAACTCACATGTCATAATGAGTTTTACCAGTTGCAACATGCTGTACATTATGTTAAATCTGGATACACTTAAACTTTCTCTACCTCACATGTTTTTGAGCAAGAGCCTGAGAAAGGAAGTTGACAAGAACCCATTACAAATATTCATGGGCTTGACTGAAAGAAAAAGGAAATTTGTGAAATATTAAACAGAGCATTGCACACTGTATCTAACGATTCCTGAAGTCTCTGTATATGTATTCAAATCCAAACCTCCTAATTATTCAGAAAGGGAAGCCACGGAAAGTCTGACGGGGGTTATCAATGAGAAATGACATCTTGTTAAGTTAGGAATTCTCTTTGTGTTAGCAAGGTTTCTCTAGTTAATCTGGCACCTTTCTTGATCTGCGGCAAGGTAATTGGAATGCACAGTGAAAATGCTTGCCGTATTGAGCCAGCAGAGAACAATGAAAGAAATGGATATCACAACAGGCTTTAGCTTTCTGATCAATTCTCTAACATACTGTTCAAAAGTAGGCTTGTACTTTTTTTTAATGAGGACGCGGGGGCTGAAGCTATCTGGCTCAAACCGACACGGCAGATTACAGCTCCAATTAAGTAAACTTTCACTTTAGACATCAAGTAGAGTTATCTCTTTGTAGTGGAAACCTTGTTTGTTGTTGCTTTTCCAGACAAAAAACAACAAATGTCGACTAGAACACCTATATCCATCAAACACTCAAAAAATGTAGCAGAGCAAGAAACTGAGACGCACCAAAAAAATATCACATTTTAAAGTTTGCCTGACTGCGTGGATTAATGTGGTTTGTCCCTGTGTGTGTGTGTGTGTGTGTGTGTGTGTGTGTGTGTGTGTGTGTGTGTGTGTGTGTGTGTGTGTGTGTGTGTGTGTGTGTGTGTGTGTGTGTGTGTGTGAGTAAACGTGTGTTATCCAGTCATCACACCCCTGGTGCCCTGGCATTAAGCAGAAGGAGGGGTGAGAGGTCAGGTCGGGGGCAGCCATGACCTTTCCATCTCCACGCCACGGTGTCATCCTTTGGGCAAGGCAAACAAACAGGCCTGGCCCCCCGGCAAGGTGGGCTCAGCAGGGTGGCATTGCCAGGTCAGGGTGTAGCCTGGGACAGGACGGGATGGGATGGCAGGCCTGTGATAGATGCTGCTCATTATTTTCACCCCAGAAAACTGGGACAATTACAAACAGAGAGATGCCATGGCAACAGGGGTATGGGGTCACGGGCAGAGGGCTTCTCATCCAAACTAACCCAGCCACGTTTGTCAACTCAGCCACACGAGAGCACACACACACAAACACATGCAAACTTTGTAACATGTGATTGACCGTTACACGTTTGTGTTCCCGTGGTAGCACAATTACTGCAGAATCACTGCTCACTGTGTGACGAGCACAAGAAAAATGGAACAAACTAAACGATGCACAAGAAGAATTCATGTTTCAGATTTGTTTTTTTTTTAGATAAAACTGGTTGATCTTTGGTTGTTACTGTATCATATATACAATATTTCTCGTTTGACAAGGAAAAACATTTTTTTTTTAGCTTTTTCAAATTTTACATGATCAATACAGTTTAAAAAAGCAGGAAGATAAGAAGATAAAGCACACTGTTAAACAGTGTTTGCCTTTACTATCCAAACTACCAGGACATCCTGGAAAGATCAGCACTTTTTAGCAGAACATTGAGTATAAGTTTTTTTAATTTGTTTATGTGCACAGTAATACTTGTGTTTTAAAATGATACATTTGCTGTACAAATTAAAATATTCCCAACGGCTCAAGTGAATGTATTCTGAACTTATCACAAAACCATAGTACCTTCATAACCCGCAAAACCCCCAAAATCCCCAATAGTAACTAAATCAAGACACTGAATATTCCCAAACCTTATTGGTGCAGGTTTTTGATATGACCTGCATATTTTCCCAGGTTGTTTTGTATAATTTAAAGAGACCGTAAGGGAATGAGGGGTGTGTGTCATGATGTCTCTCTGAACTACCTATATTTACTACTGAAAGTGAATTCTTTATGAGAGCACAGATATCAAAGACAGCGGGATCAAAGAGGATTTAATAAGCTACCCACTGTTCTACGAAACCTGAACTTTCATGTCATGTGTTTTCCTTGGTTTCTTCATTTTGGGCTTTGGGCCAAGAACTGACACTAAAGGCAAGCATGTGTAGTCACACTGTCATTCTCTATTCCTTTAATTTGTTAGTCTGTAAACCTTGTAGCGGAAAATGTCCCAGTGGCTGCGGCAAGTGCTGATTTTTTAAACAGTGTCACTTTTGCATAGCAAGTATCTGCTCCTCTTATAGTGTTATTTTGGTACACGATTCATGTCTTATATGCTCCTATACATACTGTGTGTTATATAAGTGTTTATTCAGTAGTTCTTGAAATCAGGCGTATTCCCTTTACAATCAGGTCAAACATGTATCATTTTCTTTGTTTTGCTTGCTTACAAAACAGTAACCATATAGTAATTGTAGTAACATACATTTTTTGACAAGATAAAATGGATTTATTTGGTTAATGCTTGTGTAACAACAAAGGGATTAACAGAGTGTACAGTGGTCACATCCAAAAGGAGAAAAATGTTTCTACAGGTGATGGATTAAAAGAAAAACTGATAACTCCCAGAAAATCTAATTTAACACAGTAACATTTCAATCTAACATGGATCTTTCTTATAAAACAGGGATACAGTACATTGACATCATTTAAACAGAAAGTAAGTAATATTCTCTACATTGTAGTTTCTATAATAATTGCTTCATACTTGGATGATTTATGTGATTAATTACATTTGACCGAGTCTTTGTTGTAGTGGATGTAACATGTTGTTGTATTATATTTTTTCTGACAGTGTTATCCAGCTCTGCTCTGATTGGTCCAGTCTGAGAATAGAATGAATCTCAATCATGCAGATCACAACCACCTGAGTATTTAATGTGTGTCTATAAACTCTATATTCCTTGCTCTGCTTTGTGATGCTTAATTGATAATGCCCGAGGAAGGTACCTGTCATATTGAAATGTTGCTGTGTTAAATTAAATGTGCCGGGAGCAATGAGCGCACCGTACTGATCTTTTGTCTGACTTTTGATCACAAGAGGATTGCCAGAAATATGGCAGTGGTTGGCATTGCATCACAGCAAAATTGTGTAAATAGCAAAACCTATGCTCTGAATATATTAGTTGACTTTTTAAAGATATAAAAAATGAAAACAACACAGCTAATTAGAATGTTTTTTTATTTATTAAGATACTAAATTGCAACATTTCTATTAAAGGAAATGTGCTTTTTTGGGTTTCTTGCCAAGAGTTTGATGAAAAGATAGATTCCACTCTCAGTTCAATTATATATGAAGCGGCAGCCAGGAGATAGTTAGCTTAGCTTAGCATGAAGACTGGAAGCAGGGGAAAGCAGCTAGCCTCGCGCTGTTCAAAGATTTAAAAATAATAATAATTTAAATCCATGTAAAAGATGTAAAGGTGACAAATAGTGCTTTTATGGGGAGTTATTATTTATGGGGAGTTGGGGCGGCTGTGGCTCGGGAGGTAGAACCGTCATCCACTAATCGGAAGATTGGCAGTTTGTTTCCCGGTTCCTCTAGTCCACGTGTCAATGTATCCTTGGGCAAGATTACTTAACCCTAAATTGCTCCTGATAGCTGCGGCAACGGTGTACAAATGTGTTGAATGAATGTTAGTCTCCTCCTGATGAGCATGTGGAACCATGTGTCATAGTCCCAGTCATCAGTGTATGAACGTGTTTGTGAATGGGTGATAGTGACATTCAGATAAAAGTGCTTTGAGTGGTCAAAAAGACTATATAAGTACAGTCATTTACCATTAAGTTTCTATACTTCTTGGCCGAGTGCAGTGACTTCTTTGGATTCTGCCGGTTGCCTGGCAACCTCAGAGTGACAACAGTCATGTTGTCATTTCATTCTCAAATGTACCTTTAAGCAGGTATTCAGTCAATCAAAATATGTTGTTGGCACTGGGTGGAGTCCTTAGATTTTCACACTGTCACGTTTTCATTATAAGGTAAACTACACAGCTGCCCACACAAGCATTCCCACAGGGCAGTGACTTTTTTTGTGTTCAATACCCTGAGGACTTTATCTAATTTATTTTCTACCTATGTTTTAAAGTTGTCACAGTTTGTGAGCAAAGGTTAATAAGTTAATAAACGTGAATGTTAAACCCAATATTTTATGGGTGTTACTGGCTACATCTACCCAGGCTGCATTAGCCATTATCAACATAAGATTGTATCGTGGGTAGGTATGACAGTATGACAGCATTAGTAGTCTTTCAAAAGAAGCAGTTATATAATGAATGTATCAGTAAAGTTTTGTGAACAATGACAAAATGTATGGACACAAGGGAACCATGTTTATTTTAGGTCTGAATGGTATGGGTCCACAGATGCATAGAAATATGGGTATCACCCTTGCATGAGAGCGGTCCATACATATAAATAAAAAGTGCATAGCAGGAATGTGAGCGAACTGAACAGACCCAAGTTAAACCTGAAGTTTGTTGTTGTAAATCCATATTCCGTTTCAAGGAATATGCATCTAGTGGTTACTGGGAAGATGGTTTCAACAGTTGAAGTAGGAAGAAGAAAAGTTTTAAGGTCAACCTTAGTTTTGAATTTACTTTTTCTTTTTTTTCTTCAGTCCAGGGTTTAGTCTACGCAGCATTGTTATAGAAAGAGGGGTTTGTAATTCAGCTGTGTAATCATGGCTTGTGATTAAGGTATCCAAGACTAAGGAGCACAGAACCTTACCTGCAATAACATCCCATTATCTTTTGCTATTATATAAGAGACTTTATTTCCTCACTGTAATTTGCTGTGGACCACACTATTATGCCGATCACAGAATTGTGGCTTGGTATAACTCGTTCATTTATGTCTATTTTAAGTGGGTTTGAAGCCTGTCAGCACCATGCTAAACAGTTCTCTTTTTAACCTACAACAACATACACTGGGCAGGCCTTTGTCAACACTGCAATAAAGACATCTGATTGAAACCACAGTAGATTATGTGGATGAAGGAAGGAAAACATGTTTCAGTTAGTTGTTAAAATACTCCCATTTTGCTACCCATTAATAACATATGTATTCCATAAATGATATTTACCTGAAAGTCACCATTCTACATGAATTTGAGCAGATCCTCCTCATTTCATTTCTATGAAAAGATGGCTTGAAAATAATCTGATGGCAAATCTTACTCATTTTACACCAAGTACAGCTCTACTATGGATGATACACCCTAACTCTAATATTCTGGGTTCAATGAGGTGTTGGTCCCTTGTGGAGGATCCTCACAAGACCATCTGATGTCATTGACTGCTAGGTCTGTGGTGTTATATATTCAATGCCCTCCTCCCCAGAGGATCACAGTAGCTCACTATACTAGTGTGTATGTCAACTCATGTATTGGGGTATTGACACACAGCTACTGTACTGCAGCGCATAGTGCCTACTGTATCCATCATTACTAGGAGAATATATTATGTTTTTAAAACATCATGCAATAAAGTATTTCAGTACTGCAGAAGAAATTCACAGAGCTGAATTGTGATGAATTTGGAATACAAAAGTGCAGCTGAAGTTGTGCTAAGAAGCCTGCCTGCTGTGAGCAGACATGCTGCCTCAAGAACTCAAAATGCAAATGTTTTCAACAAAGGACACACACACACACACACACACACACACACACACACACACACACACACACACACACACACACACACACACACACACACACACACACACACACACACACACACACACACACACACACACACACATACACACACACACACACACACACACACACACACACACACACACACACAGTATCAGCTCCATGCAAGCTGTATGTTTTGCTTTTTCTAAACACTATCCGGTATATACCTGATTAGAAATGTATTAGCCAATTACATGGTAGCTGTCCAATGTAAGCAGGATACATTGGAATATGATACTGTAGCTAGCCTAGACAGCAAGCTGGCTGGTTGCATGGGTGATTAACATTTAATTTTAATGGTAGGCTTGTGTTCAGGGCAATGGCACTGGGGTTAAGTAATGATAATAGCAGAGTTGGCCACACCGCATCTGTAATAATGCTGTCTGCAAAGCGTGATGTGATGATTGTGAAATTACTACTCTCTGCAACGTTTACTGAACAGTCAAACAAGCAGTTTTACTGTCAAGCAACCAGGTCGCACTGGCATACACAATCAACTACATCAGAGAGACGGAGACAGACACACAAACACTCCAACATTGCTAACATACATGGTCACAAGGAAATGGAATACCTTGAAATGGAGTAAATGAAAATGAGTTAAAATTATGCTACACATAAACAAACATGTGCAGATGGGGGGAGTCAGCATTTCTAAATATGAAAAATGAGGGAAATTTACATGATGCTATTATAGTTTTAGGACAATGCTGATTTGTGTTTGAGTCGCTCGTGTGGTGTTTCAATTCAAGGATGATCAGACATGGTCTTCATCTATTAAGCTGTGTTTACTGAGACGATGAAACAACATCATCAATCATTCTTAAAGACTAGTGCCCCGATGGGGAGAATTAGAATGCATTACAGATGTCACGCATCATCAAGCAAAACATCTCATTTCCACCTCGCTGTGCGCTTTTGTGTGTGCCGTGTCTGGGGCTCGGATCTCGCTCTGTCTGTGGAGCATTTGTGTGAGTGTCTGTGTTTTTCTGTGGGTGTATATGGTTAAGTGCTCTCCTGGTCATTCTCCCTGGGGCAAGGTATCCATCACCGTCCAAGCAGTTTTTGAATGGGGGCAGCTTAGGCCCTCAAGCCTGTTCTGGTCCCCCTGAATATCCCCCCGGGGGTCCCCCTGTGTCAAGGGATACCACCTGCACCAAAGACACACACACACACACACACACACAAGCATATACACACTAATACAAATCACTGTGACCCCAACACTCCTCTAATGCCCTCATTAGGTGATTAGTCCCAGAGGTGGGACTAAACTAACACTGCCCACTCCCAAATACCGAGCTTTGCCCCTGGGGTTAATGTTGGAGTCAGGCGGGAAGGGGGGTTCAATACACACCAATTCAGACAACACAGTGACATTTGTATATTTTGCTTGTTCTGTCAGTGATTTGCATTTTTTGTATTGTTTTCAACTGGGATGCATCCATCAAGGCCTGCTTTCTATTCTATGGCAGCATAACCATGATGTTAAGAACTAATTTGTTTAAATGTGTATGTGTGAGTGTAGAGCACACAAAATGACATAAGCAAACATAAATATACATATAAATAAATTAATAGATTTTGGTAATGAAAAAGGACATAATTAAATTGATGTCTTGGATTTATTTTCTACATTTCCATAAATAATATTTTTTTCTGTATTTCTACATGTATTTATTTATTTACGTGTCTACATTAATGTATTTATTTATTTCTACATTGATTTATTTATGTTTTTCTACATGCTGTTTATATAAACCAGGCAAAGGATTGACAGAGATGAAGCATCTGTTCAGCATGAAGAAAAATAATTATCTGAACATTAGTTAAGTTTACTGTGACAATAATATTCATACAGAACAAAAAGGAGGAAAGTTAGATATATTTTGTATTTCAGCGGTTGCATATACTTACATTGATCTCAAACCAATCTATATAAAATTAATTTACATGTGATTGTATTGTATTTACAGAAGCAGCCTGTGCCAAAGCTTCCAGCCTGGACAAACAGACCCTCTATTGTTCATGTCCACTCTGTCACAGTCTTTAAAAGAAAGAGATGTAGAGACATGAAAAGACAAGACAGGCAGACATGTATCAGTTACTAACGAGCAGTTACTGACTACCAAACTGTTAGCTGATTGCTAAACAGGGATTACATGACGCAAAATCTTAGCCAGTTACCTGGAGTATGTTACAGGTTCAGAATGAAGCTCTGGGTCCAATTTAGCGAAACACATTTATTCACAAGGGTTACCTGTGCAAAACATGTTTAAAACAGTAGTCAGCACATTATTCATATTGTTGTGGAGTTAGCTCACATATATTCATGCCGTAAAATATTTTGGCTTCACTTTGCATACTAAAGGGACATGGAGATATGCTGTACAGAATGTGTGTGTAGTGGTTAGTATAGCATAGCTTATTAATTTATTAATTTAATCATGTCCTTTTTCATTACCAAATTTTTCTCACTTTTTGTGCTCTGTATGTGAGTGTTTGTGACCACTTATTTTTGTGCGTGTCTCCACACGTGTATGTGTGGTTGGACAGCGGGAGAAGTTTGACTATCCATATCTCTCTATATTTATTAATTCATCCAGCATTCCTCCAGCCTGGTATGTCACCAGCAACAATGAGCTGCAGAGACCCACCACAAGCACCTCTCCAGGAATATTAAAGTCCGTGGCTTTGCTGTTATAATTAACTATGAAATATTGATGTCCATAACTTCTTCTGTGGTCTCTGTGAGCAAGCCTTTAAGACAAGTTGGATAAAAAGGAAACTGTATGTGTCTGTGAGCTCGCGAACCTGAGTCACCAATGAATAATTGACAGCAACATAATTAGCCTGGTGCTCTATTGTGTTAGCACGTTTCCCACACATCCTTAGTAGCATGTTCCACTATGAAGAAAAATGTCAAACACGGGCACAAAGAAATCTCTGAAGATGTATAATTGAAATGTATTAGTAAAATGCTTTTTTGACCTCATGTTGCATGTTCAGTGAACAAATACTATGATGAAATAATTATGATAAAGTATAAAAATGTAAGTAGTGTTTTCTCCATCTCAATGCTTGAGCACAGCAGGAAGAACCATCTGCAGAACTGTGCGAAATTGATGCTTCTGCTCCTTCATCTGTGCTCCATGAGGAGACCTTCATACTGTGCTGTGACTCACATGTAAGTGCTGATTTCAGATTTACTGACCTTACTTATTATTATTCTTACCCATTAGCTAGACAGCTGTGACTGATGTTTGAATATTTCAAGACTCAACTTTTAACAAGATGGCTTCAGCAGTCATTGGTGCAGCATCACCTGAAAGATAACACGACTATTCTAATGATGACAGTTAAGCATGCCTCGTACGCAAATTTATGAAAAATCACAAGTGCATCACTGGAAGCTGACAAATCCAAAGCTAACTGAGGGCTGTCTGCTCAATACCGTCCTCATGCCATGGAAAAAAATAATCCCTCTCATCTGCTCGGACTTGTTAACAAAGCTGTCAGCTTGCTTTTACAACCAAACAGGCCTCAGTCAGACCCTCTCTGTGACAGTGGAGAAGGAGCAGACTCTGTGTACCGCTTCAAACAGCAGCAATACTTTCCCCTCAATACCAACACGTGCACACACACACACCCACTTCCCGCTTTCCCTCTTGTGTCAACTAAATGTCAACTCTCCTGACATACAGCCTTGTTTGCAGCCAATGATTACCTCATAGCTAATTAATCCTGATTCAATCAATGTGAACTGTTCGGGAATTGCGTGTGTGCGCACGTGTCTGTGTGTCTGTGAGTTTATGCTACTCGTATACATGTGCATGTGTGAGTGTGCCAGAGAAATGGAGTAATCAGAAGGGAGGACCAGTAGGTTAGATGATGATGGATGGCACTCAGTGAGAGGCCTGTTCTAATCAGCAGGACCTTTTCCCCGTGGTAGAGGAGGTGGCAGTAGAGAGGATGGGGATGTCTGATTGACGGTGGAGGAGTGTTTGGCTGTGTGTGTGTGTGTGTGTGTGTGTGTGTGTGTGTGTGTGTGTGTGTGTGTGTGTGTGTGTGTGTGTGTGTGTGTGTGTGTGTGTGTGTGTGTGTGTGTGTGTGTGTTTGGGAGGGGTCCATGCACAAGATGGCCAAGAACAAGAGCAATAAAACACCATACTGAGTGAGACAATAAGAGAGGAGAAGGGATAATTGATAGGTCATATAGGCTAAGTCTAACAAATGGCAACTGAAAGTCCTCACAACAAAAACTGAAAGAGCTCCATCAACCTCAATAAACACATTTACATTGACATGTGTACATTACATAAAAAAAATTCCTAATTATCTTCTATCAGTTACCCCCAAACTCAGCCTGTAAAGGAAAGAGATTCAATCGACATGACAACATTTTACAGTAAGAGGTGTGATGGTACGTGTATTTGTCCCAACCGTCAAAGTACAGAGGTGATGGTTGAGAAACATTATTCAAGAGTGACTTCCACCACTTAGCTCTAGCATGCTCATATGCTAGCCAGTTTAGCCAAGGTAGCCTGGTTACCCTTGTAGTGTCGCTGCCATCAGAATGACAGACAAGAGATGTATAACACTAACCAAGTGTAACACTATTACTAAAATATGTTCCGTTAGCTCTCCTCTCTGTGACAGTCAACTTTTCATTTCACTTCATTCAGAACCACGATAAAAACATTTAAAAATCCAGTGTGGTCAGACAGCACTTACTAACAACCAGTTGTGACAGAAAAATGAAGTTAAAAAGTCTTTAAGTAAAAGTAGTGGTTTGGTCCCTCTGACTGACATATTATTATATACGGTCTGACATCATTAGATTATTAATACTGAACCATCAGTGTGTAAGCTGCATGTTACTGTTGTAGCTGCTGGAGGTGGAGCTAGTTTGAACTACTGTATACACAGTTAGACCATAAATCAGCATAAAACAGCTGTCAGCAGGTGTCTGATTCCTTGAAAGAAACAGAAAATGTGTTCTCTTTTCTGCTGGGGCAAAACTGAACTGTTTCAGTAATGGTTATGACTAATAAATTAATCCATTCTTGGATGTTTACTTTTAGCAAAATAAAAGGGCCAAAATATGATTTTCTGCCTTTTTTTTCTTGCTGTACTGAAATTGTACTGAACCGAATGAATGTTCTACTTTACAGAGAGCAAAAGGAAGATGAAGGCAATTAGTTGGACTGATTAGAGTACAATGCATGTTTTTGCTCTTTGATAAAAGTCAAACAGATGGGGTAAAGCTTTGTTACCCCTTAATGTCCCCATTCCTCCTATGAGACCAAGTGTCACAGACTTAGTGTTACACTTTGGCATGCATACTAAAGACAAGCTCTGTCTAATAGCTGCTACTTTTTATAGTCTCCCCACTGCACTACACCAAACCACATGAGGTCTGGGCATACATCTTAAATCAAACAGCCAAGGCCAAGAGAATTAAAGAAGAAAACATGTTTGTTGTCTCCCTTCCTCTGTTCATTAGCAGCACTCGAGGAATTGTCCCCAGGTAGCCTCTTTCTGGTTGTTTTCTGGACTGACTTTAGAGAAGTTCTACCAGTGGCATGTTTAAAAGATCATTTGTAGATATTCAACACAAACAAACCAGCCTCATTTAAAATGTTATGGCATAGTTTATTTGCGGGACTTGTTTTGCATTTGAGTAAACATGGTGGCGTAAACATTTTACAAATATATGAGTATTCTTATTAATCTGGGATTTTCTAAGATAATTAAAAGTAATTAGTTAACAAGCATTAATAAATTAGGTAAAAGCTGTCGCCTTGCCTCTTTCCAGATGACACTAAAGAGGGAGGGGGATAAAAGCTTGACCCAGATATATATGAAAAAGTCCTCTGAAAAACAAACTTGTCAAATGTTAGAGAGACAGATTATATCTCTCGAGTCTGAAATATCTATCGTTTATCATTGTAGCAATAGGACAATGTATCCGGGGTTTTCAAAGGATAATGATTACATGTTAAACATTGTTAGGTTTAATTACAATTGATTTATAGATCCAGTTTATTCCTGCAGTCAAAAACCTTACAAGTTGTGCTACAGTGTTGGAAACCTTGTCTAAGAAGTACCCTATAGTGTCTGGTCTGCAGATGGATGCATAGATGTATGGAGTTAAACAATGCACAGCAATGCAGGGCACTACAGTGTGGACATTTCCTAAACATATGACAATTAAAATGACATAGTGTGAATGTGGAAATTATGTTGAATGTTCATTCCCATTAATGATTTAAGTTTATCAAATGAATGCTTTTGAACTGGGAGTCAGTATTTATAGCTTTCTTTTTCTTCTTCTTTTCTTCATGAAAAGTCTGCAGACTACACGTGTTATTCAAATGTGCCAGATACAAGTCAACAGCATTTCATATATTCTGCTGCTATTGATATTTATTTTGAAAATATAAGCCGATACTATATATTTCGATATTATCTCTTGTTCTTGTTTCAGCAAAAGGTTGTGACCTTAATCAGGCTGACACTCAAAATTCTTTGACCTCTCAGCTTACAGATTTCAACTGACATTTTTTAGGTTTATTTTATAACTTAACTTACTTCAAAAAGGTGAATGTTAAAGCTTAATGGATTCAATAAGAAATTTGAATTAATTAGGATGTGATAGACAAATTAAATCCTGAAATCATATTCAGATGACCAGATTCAATACCATATCAGACCTGGATATAACGGTATCAAACCCGACCCCTAATTGCAAAGCCTCAGAAGTATTAGCAATGTCTATGCTGCTGAAAAGGGGTCTACGTCTTGAAGGACAGTGCAGGTTTCAAGGACATCCTATTTTTAAAAATTCTTCAGGAATCTATTTATCTATCTAGAATTAAACTAAAAGTAGTGTTAAAATTGCGCATTCATTTAGTGTATGGAAAAAAGCAACAACAGAGTGACAACAACTGCAATTTCTTTTGGTTGAGCAACATACATGAACTAAAATTCTTTTAAAATTCGTTTTGCACAGTTGTTCAAAGTGATATTTGACTGCACTCACTTGGATGTTATAATATGTATTTAACCAGTGCCTCATGTAGCTGTGAGGCATAACAGCCATTTGAACTAATTAACTAACAAATTAATAACTTTGGAATGATAATGTGCTCACTATGACTATACAATCATGCTTATGTTAAGCAGGTGTAATGTTCAGCATGTTTACAATCTTAGTTTGGCATGATATCATTCTATCCACTGGGAGGCATGTCTAACCAAATTTTGTGGCAATCCATCCAGATAATCCAGTCTGGACTAAAGTGGAGGACAGACAGACTGGCAGTGCCGTCCCCATAACAACTGCATGGCTGATAATTCAACAGCTAAATATAACAGAATTTAATCCTATTATTTAAAAACAGTTACAGTTAATACAGATTGAGTCTTCAATAAGACCTCTGACTAAACACTGATGACTTGAATCAGACTTGCACAGTGTGGCTTCTGAGCTTTGCTGACTTCATCAGCCCATTCTTTGTGCACACTGTCTCCTTTCTCTCTCCTCATTGACTACAATTGAGGTCATCTACTTGACGCATGATGACACACAAGGCAACAGCACAGAGTTCCACAGAATCTAAAAACATCTTTTAGAATGTGTTTGCGCCTGTGTAAATGTGTCACAAACTGTGTGTTTACTGAGCTTGTTGTGGTATCACTGGGATCAAAGGCAGTGACACACACTGCCAATGAGCATCAGACTGTTGCAATTACCACAGTCATTAGATAAAGTAAGAGAAGAAGAACGGTGATGTTTCAACGCCCATTCTGCTCCCTCTGGAACAGGAGCTGGAGGTGGCTGATTACACGCACACGCACACACGCACACACACACACACACACACACACGCATAATTACACAGAGGCATGCAAACACACACAAAGAGCTACACCCACACAATTCTATTCGCACATAAGCAATCGCACTAAAACATCAACAGGCACACTACGAGAGCTGCACAGGTGGTGCCTCGTATGAGGTCTGCACTCCACATCAAAAGGACACCTCTGACATCTCAGATCGCTCACAAATGATGATGCACAGAGATCTTTTGCCACTACAAAGGCAGAACAAAAGAACTAACATGAAAGAGAAGTCAATAAACATAAGGCGTTTAATAAAACATTTTTTTTTTTTTTTTGCTGAATTCACTACAAAGGTTTTCACAGTTTTTCCTCTCACACGACACAACAAAAAGAGAAAGGGAGAACTGTTGAGTCACATGATTGACTGAGAAGAGTGGCAACAATCCAGTCATTTTCTGTTGTGATAGGCCTGCCCTGATTAGACTACAGAAATGTGAGAGCAAGTGAAGGCAACATTGGAGTGTCAGTAAAAAGGCAGATGTATGTGTGTGCATGTGTGTTTGCATGTGGAGTAGATTTGTGGTTAAACAAATGCACATCACACACATACAATAAACTCAAATCACTCTTTTACTGTTGTTGGTATTATAATAAAACATGTTGTACCAAATATGACCATTGTCAAAGTATGTTGCACACAACCTCACAAGCTATGCTGAAAATACACACACACACACACACACACACACACACACACACACACACACACACACACACACACACACACACACACACACACACACACACACACACACACACACACACACACACACACAGAGATCAGCAGCTGCACAGAGAGCATGTGCCCAGTGCAGAGGCAGCTGAGCAGTGGCTTACAGATGTTCAGTGTCCCACAGCAGTTGTTGGAGCTACAGTGAAGTGTCAGCCCAGGAGGACAGAGAGCTGAGGCACAGCGGCATAGAAACAGAATGGAACATGAGGTCACACTCAAAGCCTGATAGCCCACAGCACCTCAAACTGCTGGCACTGCCAACAGCCTGTAAGCAAAAACCAAGTCAACACAAGTCAGGGGGCTGGATGATGACTAATCTGAATGAAATCATTTTCGGGTAGTTTTCTTTTTTTTTGGTAACATATAGCCAGGACTACGGTAGCTAAATAAATGGTCGAACAAAACCTATATGGAAAAGGATTGTTAATCCAATTGTTACTAACCAATGTTTCTTGTCTAGTCCAGCAAAACCAAACTAATGTATTATGGAGGCAAAAGTGGTTTCAAAAAATTTACTTAGTAGATAACCAACATTTAAACAATGATTTCTTTAAGACTTACATTCTTGTTCAGTGCATTGTGACAGGCTGATTATACACAGGAGACTGACATGTACTTTATAGCTGACTAAACCACACGCAAACGTGGCTCTCAGTATTTGTTGGATGATCTGTTCATGAAAGAAAAATAACTAAATTTGAATTTATCAAAACTTTTAAGCCCACGCCAACGCTATGTTTAACATGCTAATTTTTCGCTAGTGAAAAACAGGCTTAAAATACCTTTTGGGTGATAAAATTGTATATTAACTTTTATGAACTGAAAACACACACTCTAGGGTTACACCATGGTTACTTTACCTAACCAACGTTGTCACCATGGTAGCAGCTTGCCTGTGATGGCGACCACCTGTCACTCATAGCAGCCACGCCCTTAATTATGCATAACTGAAGGTCTTAAAATTTAAACAAGAGAGTTATATGACAATTCAACCCCTGTACTGTTGTCATGAATGGGGAAATTAGCTAAAGAGGCCAAAATCATTTCTTTTAACAGGCCGTAAGCAAGTTTATTTCTGCTGTAAAGTTGGGCATTTTAACATAGGAGTCTATGGGGAATGACTCACTTTTGGAGCCAGCCTCAAGTGGTGATTGGAGCAGCCCCGGAGGTTGCTGCTTGTGCAGATTGAGATTTCACTCAGATCTCAGACTAAACACTAAAGACTTGACTCAGACTTTCATTAAATGACTACTGAGCTTTACTGACTAGATGACTTTATTCTTTGTGTACACTGATTCCATTCTGTGTCTTCACTGACTACCGCTAGGGTCTACCTGACATATGATGACACACAGGGCAATAGTTTCATGGACTAAAAAGAAAAAAGAAAAAAAACCTTTTTTGAATTAAGCAACACGCCATTGTGACTGTCAGTATTTGATGGATGGCCTGCTCATGAAAAAATAACTACATTTGAATTTGCCAAACCTTTTAAGCCCACGCAAACTCTACATTAAAATTGTACTAAAATCCCAAACCGGTTACATTTGTACAGTATAAATTAAAAGACCTTGACCTGACATCTGGCATGTCCACTGTAAATCTCTGCAAACACTGAGTTTTGTTTAAGAGTTGAGTGACAGCCGAATAGCTCCTTAGTTAATGGGCTGGGGAAGCTGCATAAATGGTAGTTAACATTAAATCATTGCTTTTCCAGGTGGTCTGTGCCAAAGTGTAAATGATTCTGGTCATAGGTCAGTTTTTACTTTTTTTTCTTCTCTCTGGTGTGGTACTGTAAAATGCCTCTTGGCATTTTGACACCTCTCAAAGCCTTTCTTGTTGGAGAGATCCCGTACATAGCTGTGTCCAAGCTTTCCCATACTGGCTTTGGCCGGCGCAGACTGCATGATGTATCCTGAAGACAAACCCAGATGAAACCAACTGGTGATTTCCTCTGTGTTTCAACATTCTGTGTACTATTTCAAACAGATGACGCAATATAATTCAAAAGTTCACTAGATGCAGTTATTTTTGATGTTTAAAATGACTAAGCTTGTTCCTTTTTTCCCCTCATTTCAAACATTCAACAGGGGTGTTCAGGCTTTTTATGTTTGTGTATGCGCAAATGTATCTCAGGCTGTGCGAGTGTTGTGTTTGTCTGTGTGTACATGCATGTGTGCATGCGTATGTCTGTGTGTGCTTAAACTGAAGGATCACACATACACACACAAACACACGGTAGTGTAACATGAATATTCTGCTTTGCGTCTGGCTGCTGCGGTCTCCCTCGGTATGGGGAGCCATGTAGCTGTGGAGGTGGGGGTGGTGGTCGGGAAGGGGTACATTCTCTAATGGGCTACCCAGGGACCTGACGCCTCTCTCCTGAGACACATGGGCTCCATACATCCCAGCTTGCAGCCTTTGTCAAAATGCACACTTCCTCAAATATTCCTTTTCAAATCCATTAACTCCAAACTCAAATCCACACCCAATTAGGCTAAGCAGGCCAACTTCATAGGAACTATATAAGACACAAGACATGAGAAAGTTCTGATACGGAGTGTGTACGGATGATCGTTGTGTGAAATTAAATTAAAGGTTTATCAGGACAAATAATTAGCAAATTAATAGAAACATAGAGAAGTGGCAGATTTAAGCGTTGTATTACAACTTTCAACAACTGTTGCTGTAAAAAAATGTAGCTAATTTAGATTTACTAATATGCAGGGTGGAGGTGTAGACGTGCCAGTTATTTTGCTTCATAACACGTCTCTGTGTGTATAGTCAATTGAAGATGACGCGAACAAAAAGACATCTGTGAAGTAATTACAATAATTATGTGTTAATCTTAGTCTGTGCATGTTCTCTGTTTACATTTGTGTATCTGCCGTCAAGTAAAACTAATTTTCTATCTGTATCGACATTTATGCGTGGGTTTGTGTGCGTGTGTGCACTTCACCTGTCTCCACGACCACCATGGAAAGCAGTTTGCCTCCTGCCCCCTTTAATCAGAGTAGCACAATGGCGAGGCTAAAGCCGCCTTATCTCTACACAATCAGATTAGAGAGGATTGCTGCTCTGCTAAGCATCACAAAGTAAAGCGCAATACCCCCCCCCCCCCCCCCCCACCCCACCCTCCTCCTCCTCCCCCCGGATCAAGATGATTTGATTAATAATTCGTGATCATATTATCCCTTAAGAAGCATAAATTGTTTTATTCTTATTTATTTATTTTCCATTTGTTTCTACATTTACCCCCCTCCACAATTCCTAAGGCTAAACAGAGATTGAAAGATTATCTTCTCCACCTGAGCAAGTGCTCTCTCCACCTCCCTCCCACTCTTTCTCCCTCAATTCATTTCTTCCCTCCGCTTACTGGTGGTGGTTTTGTTGTTAGTCCCACCAGTGACCAGATGGGGGTGCCATGCCTGCTGCACACAGCAGGGGCCTCCTCCACACCTAATCTCATCAAAATAAACATGCCAGCAGTTGTCAGCTTCTTCTGCAGCGAGAGGCGAGGAGGGAGGGTGCTATAGAAACAGGTCAGGCTAATCATGCATATAATTGCATTTTGACATTTTGGGCTACTGGGACCAGACCTTTGGATATCAGGTTATCCTTGAAGCACTTAAAT